>NC_041233.1:26515399-26544179 GCF_002837175.3 Physeter macrocephalus | reverse complement strand
CTGCACAGCCAGAGCATTACTGGGGTACACTGTGAAATGCTCACCACAATCAAGTTAGTTAACACATCCATTACCTCACATAGTTACCGTGCACGTGTGCACGCGTGTGTGTGTGTGTGTGTGTGGTAAAAACACTTAAGATCTACTCTCTTAGCAAATTTCAAGCGTACAATACAGTATTATTGACTATAATCGTCATGCTGTATACAAGATTCCCAGACCTTATTCATCTTATAGCTTTAAGTTTAATATGCTTTGACCAACATCTCATTTCCTCCACTCCCCCCCACCCCGTCCCAGGCAACCACCATTCTACTCTTTCCTTCTATGAGTTTGACTATTTTAGATGATATATGTGGTATCATGTAGTGCTTGTCCTTTGTGTCTGGCTTATTTCACTCAGCATAATGTTCTCCAGGTTCATCCATGTTGTTGCAAATAACAGGATTTACTTCTTTTTTATGGCTGAATAATATTCCATGGTGTGTGTGTGTGTGTGTGTGTGTGTGTGTGTGTGTGTGTGTGTGTGTGTGTTTGTCCTTATGTTTACTTCTAGGAGCTTTATGCTGTCAAGTCTTACATTTAAGTCTTTAGTTAATTTTTGTGTAAGATTAGGGTATGTTGATTTCTTGGGGGTTTATCCCTATGCATGGCATCAGATTCTACACATCCCAGGTCTGTGGCCAAAGTCCCCTCTCTATGCACCCTGAGAGTTCAATACTAGGACCAATGCCTGACAGGGCAAAGGTCCAGCCATTGATCAAGTAGCTGACACGCTGACTGATTGATAGATCAATTAAGCACTCAACAGATTGCCAGGTCAATGATTGACAGACACAGACTAGTAGCCTGGTTGTCTGAGGACAGATCTGAGGACAGTGTTTGCACCTTAGGTATCTTTATCCCAACCAGCACTTAGCAGGGCCTGGCTCAGAATAAATGCTTAATAAATGGCTGCCATATTAGTCCTATGGCTCATCTAGCTGCAAAAGAGACTGGGAAATGTATTTTGTTAAAATCAATTATAAATTAGGGCTCTAGGACAGGAAAAAAGGAGAATGGAGATTGGAGGGCCAAGTGACCTCTGCCATAACGGGACGGTGATGAACTCTGGTTAAAGGATGCAGGCACTGGAGGACCACATCTCATGTTGAGAAGTGAATTTGCACGGAGCTTAGGAATGGGGTTACCTCTTCTGCAGAACTATCAGAGGTCCACAGTTTCTCCCCTTTACCCATTAGTGTCCTAGGGAGGTGCTCAGCTAAGAAGCAGAGAGAGACCACCTGTGCCCGTTGAAATGACTGCTTTTTCTTTCCAAAGGCCTGGCCTTGAGGAAGTATAGTCTTAACGTCTTCCGTAATTTTGCTCATCACAAAATCTTACTAAAGCTCCTATTTAAGACCTGGCCTCAGTGCTCCGATTACTGTTGATCCTAAATCTTTTGCAGACAGGACCCATCAGGGTCACAGGCTTCAATTCAGAAGTAAGAAGCAAAAGTTCTAAAAATGCTCCCTTGCCTCTTTGCCGTAATGGCCTTATTCAGAGCAAAAGGGCAACCTCAGCATACAGGTACCGTGCGAAGCTCCAGGGCTCTGTCACCTGGTTCAAATTCCAACTCTGTCCTGACTGGCTCTGTGACCTTGAGCACATCATTCAACCTACCCTCACCCCCAAAACCTCAGTTTCCTCATCTATAACAATGGGATGAGAATAATAATACCAACCTCATGGGGTGGTATTGGTATCCATGGTGAGAACAGGTCCTGGCAGTTGGTAAGAACTCAAAAACTCTTAGGCGTTATTAGAAATGGACACAGTTGTTTCAGCCTGTGTTTTCTGCCTCCCCTGCTTCTTGAGGGGTAAACGGCCCTGTCTTTTCCATCTCATGTGCCCCCTCCTCCTCTCCCAGGCACAGAGCAGAGAATCCTGCTGCCAGGTCACTCTGGATACAGAGCTGGTGTGCAGTGAACAGGTCTGTGGTTTACACGCTTCTCTTCCCACCCGGGTGCCCTGCACTCTTCCCTGTGCTTCAGCACATCCCACCCCGAGGCTCTGAGGTGGCTGGTGCTGTGCTGTGGGTGCGTGGTGCACACCCCCCTCTCCACTTTAAAGAAGCATGGCGTCTAATGCACAGATGCCCTACACACCTTGCATTCAGATCGCCCCTCTCCCAGAGCAAAGGATAACGGGGTGAAAATGAAATTTGCTTGGGAGCACCCCTCTGGTTCCTTGGGTGTCACTTTTCTGCGTATTTATGGTAATCATCCCTGCAACAAAAACAGTGACTTCACTGTTCTAAATAATAAGCTAATTTGTTACAGCTAATTACTCAAGGACTTCCTTAATCTCAATTAAGAGATCCGAGAGGATTCTTGCCCCCTCTCATGCCAGTGTTCCTGAAGATTCCCCTAATGTATTCTGGATCACAGATTAGTGGAGAGCGAAGAATGGTCCGTGCTGGGCAGAACTGCTAAAATCCATCCCAGCAACGTGAAGCAGTGATTTATTGTGACATGGAATGTGGGACATTTCCCCAGCTTTTGTGATTGTGGTAATGAAGCTGTAAACCAAATAGCATGAAATGAGGCAAGGCCTTACAATTTAATCAGCTCGTAAACAGATCTACTGCATCAAGCAAATGACATTATTATCCATCCGAAGTAAATCATGCTAATCTCGGGAGATAAAATCAACATCGTTAATGGTCACATGTCATATTCATCAACACTAAACCATCCCCTTTGACAGATTAATCCTAACTACAGCTCCCAGGATGTATGGTAATAGGGCTTGTAGCATGCATTTCACTCCGCGCTAGGCTAACCAGCACTCTTAAGCTGCTATTACAAATAATTTTTTTATTGATTTACATATTTTAAAATGCATTTAAGGTGAGGCACCATTAAAAACCCTGTCACCCACCCATATTTCTTCCCTCCATGCCCAGACTTTATTAATAGGAACGGGAAGACAAACGCAGTAAGCCTCATAAATACTTTGTTTAGGGCACTGTTAGGGGTAATTAAGATAGGGACCACGGTGCTTTTTTGGGGAGAAGGACAGGTGAGGAACGGAAGGGGTGACGGGAAAAAGGGACCCTCTTGTGGTTCACAGGTAAAGGGAAATTGCAGCTTCCTTTGCTTCCTGTTTTCCCTAGAGGTGCCAGGAAGAAGGGAGATAAATTCTCCCCCAGATCTGCTCTCGGAGCCTTCCCTCTCCCACTTTCTCTCACATCCTACCTCCACCCCATCAACTCAGCCCCATGGTATGTGCATCTGTGCCGGCATTTCGGTCATTGTATCCTGCCTGCTGACGCCAAACATCAAATGTATATATTTATCATGAGGCTGACCTAGGATGAATGCTCCTGGAAAAGTGTCCACTACTCAAAATGTCACTTCCCCTCAACAGGCCGTGCATTATACTGACAGGCGTACTTTCAGAAGCCCCTGAATGACGAGGATGGATGGAGGGCTGCCATAGCAGCTGGCACTGCCGCCTGGGCTGAGTGAGCGAGTGGGCGGGTGGGTGAGTGAGTGGGTGATCAAATTATCCACACTCTCCCCCAGAGCACAGGGCCACGACAAGAGATACAGCATGGAGACTTTCAAGGCTGCATTTCTCAGCAGCAAGCAGAGAGCAGCCCACCTTCTCCAAGCCAGCCTTCCAATGGGCACTTTTGAGGGGCTTCCTGTCTACCTGGAGAGCCAGGAGTGGGTGGAGAGCAGGAAAGAGGGGGTTATCCTCCTTCTGAGTGAAGAGAATGGGGGGGGGTCCCAGGATCACCACTTTTGGCTACGTAGACCTTGCATTGCACAATGGCATTCCTGAGAATTATTCAGTGCAGCAACCCTGAGGTCACCATCGAGTCAGGCCTACATCAGCCTGCATAGAAATCCAGGAAGCAGATGGATTTGAGAGGAAAGTGTGCCAGAATTGAGCTACTAAACTCAGCGGAAGCGCTTCTCCTGATGCACTGAAGAGGCCCCACCTCGGCCTGAAGGGACTAAGTAAGAGGCAGGCATGTCCAGATGCCCCACAGCAGGCTGCACAGAGCCCTCCTCCTGCCGAGATTTATTTTAGAGGTGGGGTGGCTGATAGATACAACAGGACCCCAAACTGCCCTGCCAACCCAGGTCTGTTTTGTAAAATTGCTTCTATCGACTAGACCAACGAATAAAATGATGCTGAATGTAAAGTAACTTCAGGGCTTGGGTGGCACCAAGTTCAAGTGGTTGGAACCCACTGAGCTATAAGACTCTCTAAAGATTTTGTGTCTGGGCTTTTCCATGATCTTCACTGAGAACCGTGGAGGTTGCCTGCTCTGATTTTGGGGGAAAGACCTGATCCTCAGGTATTTAGGCTGAGTTAGTTGGTTGAGGAAAGCGGACGGTAAACTTCAGTGTGAGTCAAAAGTACCTAGGGGCAAATTGGTACAACCACTACAGAGAACAGTATGGAGGTTCCTTAAAAAACTAAAAATAGAACTACCATACGATTCATCAATCCCACTCCTGGGCATATACCCTGAGAAAACTATAACTCAAGAAGACACATGCTCCCCAATGTCCACTGCAGCACTATTTACAACAGCCAAGACATGGAAACAACCTAGATGTCCATTGACAGAGGAATGGATAAAGAAGATGTGGTACATATATACAATGGAATATTACTCAGCCATAAAAAAGAATGAAATAATGCCATTTGCAGCAACGTGGATGAACCTAGAGATTATCATACTAAGTGAAGAAAGTCAGACAAGTATCATATGATATCACTCGTATGTGGAATCTAATTTTTAAAAATGATGCAAATGAACTTATTTGCAGAACAGAAACAGACTTGCAGATGTCAAAAACAAACTTATGGTTACCAAAGGGGAAGTGTGCACGGGGGGAGGATAAATCAGGAGCTTGGGATGAACACACACACACTACTATAGATAAGATAGATAACCAACAAGGACCTACTGTATAGCACAGGGAACTCTACTCAATAGTCTGTGATAACCTGTATGGGAAAAGAATCTGAAAAAAGAATGAATATACTTATATGTATAACTGGATCCCTTTTCTGTACACCTGAAACTAACATAACGTTGTAAATCAACTATACTCCAATAAAATTTTTTTTAAAAAGCTCCTAGGGGCTTGTTAAAACACAGATAGCTGGTTTCCACCTGCTGGTTTCTTATTCGTAAGTCCAAGTTTAGGCTGGAGAATTTGCATTTCTAGCAAGTTCTCAGGTGGTCCTGATGTTGCTGGTACAGGGACCACACTTTGCAAACCAGGGTTTGGGGGCAGGAACACCTACACCAGGGAGGAACAGAGGTGGCAGGGAGGGGGGTGTAGGTGGGGAGCACTGGATTCCCAGGTACAGGTTAGAAGCCCCGAGTTGGGTCACAGCAAGAAGCTGGGGCCAGAAACAGGAAGCGAGGTTAAGAGTGGGACTTCCACGGCTCTGAGGGCTTTCCTATTCCAAGTTTCTGTGCCTCTGAGGATGCAAGCAAAAAAAGCAGGCCTGATGAACCAGCGTTCAGAACTGCAGAGGTCAAGGCCAAAAGCAACAAGTGTCCTGGAGACCAGAGTTGAATTTTAGCCCAAGCCCCAACTCTGACTTGTGTTTCCTGCAGACCATCCCTTTCCCTCTCTGGTCTTCCCCTTCCTTGCCTTCTCTGTGAAGAGGGAGTGCTGCACTAGATTTCCTGCAAAATCCTTTCCATGTCTGATAGGTGTGAGGTTATGCCAGTGTTTCCCAAAGAGCACTGGGTGGAACACTTGCTCTCTTTGAAAAATGGGTTTCATGGTCAGCTAAGTTTGGAAAAGTTTTCAAAACATAAGCCCCTCCTGGATTTATAATTTATATTCACATGTGAGGGACTGAGCCAGGCTCTTAAAGAGTCCTGAAGTCAGGAAACCTGTTTAACTTTTTTTAATCCAGCATTTCCCAAACTTACTGGACCACGGAATCTTTTTCCCACTTAACACCTATTAGTATCCCTAGCACCTATTAACACTGGGGTTAATACAGAACATACTTTGGGAAACATTGGCCAACACCAATGGCTGAGACAAGAGGCAGATGAATACATCAGCATCTTTTCTCCCATGCCCGAAGGTACAGCCACTTCCCCTCAGCTCCCAGCACCTTGGGGCACTGGCACAATCAGTAAACATCCACTGAGCATCTGCCACCTGCCAGGGACTGAGCTAGGCACTCAGCTAATAGACCGATGGCTCCTGCCCTCAACAAGCTCTCTGGCTGGGGTGGTAGGGGAGACCCTGTGTACTGCCTTGGTCCGGCAGGGAACTTTGAGATTCTCACCAAGCTTGTGGCCTTTGTCCCTCCTTTTCCATGGGCTGACATCAATTTACCATTGGTTTCACTAATAGGTTTGCTCTCTTCAGTCTCACCTTCCTATAAACATGTTCATTCATTCACTTAACAAAAATATACTGAGCACTCATTTCCTACCAGATACTATCATGGGATATAGCAGAGAATGAAACAGGCAAAAATCCCTGTCCTCGTGGAGCCTACATTCCAACAGAGAAGGATAAGCAGTCAATAAATAAAATACATGGCATATCAGATGGTAACAAGTGCTAAAGTAGAGAGGGGGTAGGCAATACCGAGGGAGTTTTACTATTTTAAATGGGGACGGGGATGTCAGGAAAGGCCTCGCTGACTTGTGTGTAAGAATCTGAAGGTGTGAGACAGTGAGCCAGGTGGAAGAGTGTTCCAGGGTGAGGGAGCAGCATGTGCAAAGGCCCTGGGGTGGGAGTATGCCTAGTGTGTTTGACACACAGCTAGGAGACCAACATGGCTGGAGAAAATGAGAGAGGATGAAGAGCAGAAAAGGGTCAGAAAGATGATAGGGGCCAGAGTACTAGACCCTGAGTGGGATGGAAAGCCTTCTGAGCAGAGAATATGACACAATATGACTTGTCTTTTAAAATAACTTAATGTGATTTATATACAGTGTATGCAAAGTCCCTGCAGAGAGCCAAAGAAGGTGATATCAGGTCATGAAGCTATAGGTTCCTGGTACGGGTCATGTGGCCCTTCTGCTTATGGCCATCCCCCAAATCTGCTCTCAGAGCCTTCCCTCTCCCCCTTTCTCTCACATCCTACCTCCACCCCATCAACTCAGCCTTATGGTATGTGCATCTGTGCTGGCATTTCGGTCAAAAAAGAGTGGGAAGGGTATGGGAATAGAGGGATGCAGGTATGGAGATGGTCAGGAAGCTCTGAAAGCCAAACCGTTTCACAGATGTGTAATATTTCCACTTTGTGCCAAGCACTGTTTGAGGCCCATTCACTTAGATCCTCTTTATGAACTCTGAATTAACCCTGTGAGGTGGGAAATTCCTCTTCTTGTTTTGTATTTAAGAACCTTGTGAGTCAGAGGAGTTAACTGACTTGCCAATTCACACAGTTCGCCAGTGGCAGAACCCAGGGCTCCCCAATTCTCTCATTCCAGGGTTCTTTCCTCAGCCTCGCACTGTCCGGTATTGGGAATGGTGTCTGGACTGCCTCGCTTTCCAGGCAAGCACTTTTCAGACAGGTATATCCCTTAGTGTTGACTCCATATACCCTGTAGGTACCAAGAGTCTGCAAGATGAGTGTCTTAGATTGGAAACAGATGCTGGAGATGATGGAGAGTTGCACGTAGAAGGTTTATGGGGGAGTGCTCTGGGGATACACGTGTAAGGAAACTAGAAGACAGGACTGAGATGAGGGGAAATCTGACACCAGATGAGACTGCAGCAGAGACCTCAGCCCCCAAGCACAGCAGAATGGTCCAGGGATGCCTGATGGGCACCTGATCCAAGCTGGGCCAATCAGAGATGGCCCCAGGAACAAGGGGTGGAGAACCCAGAAAGAGGTCAGTCTGGCTCTGGGTGTTAAATCAAGGCATGAAATCTAGAGGCAGCCACGTTCAGCCAACCAGACTGAGGAGCAGGAAAAGATGTTTGGCACCCAGAGAAAAGACTGAAGCACTTGCACAGAGAGAACAGAGGGAGCTAGCCCCCTCCTGAAGCCCTGCTGGGCTCCAGGATTTTCCTGATCCACATCCCAGCCCTTAGGTGGAGGTTGGGGACCAGGGGTGCTGATTCACCTTCTCTAAGTGGAAGCTCTGAGTTCCCTGGATGCTGCCTCTGCTTCACCAGGGTCGATCCTGATCCCCTCAGCATCCACACCTCTGATCCTCCTACTTCCCCATTTTCTAGGCTTGAGAGTGAGATAGTCTCTCTGATCACTATTTTTTCTTTCCTTGGGTCCTTTCCCTAAGCTTTTGAAAGTCAAAAGCTAGGGTGAGCCTTTCATTTCTCTTTCTGCTGCCTCATCTCTTCCCCAAGGCACCCAGTGTAGAACAGGCTACCTTGAAAGGAGAGGGAGTCAGGGAGAGACAAAGAGAAGGAAATAGCCAGAATTCTTAAAAATTAATTAATAGTTCGAACATATTCTTTTACCATGAAAAAACAGCAATTTTTAAACATGCCTTTTTCAAAACCACACTAGCCTCTGGATTTTGCCATAAGCTCCTTACCACGTAAGCATCAGTACTCTGAGAGGCCAGAGTGAAGATCACTCATTCATCTTGTGTGCCAAAACAGACAGCCACTGTTTCCCTAAGAAAAATTCTTGTCTTGCCTACAGATTCTCTTCTGGCCCACTGCCCAACAGAGGTAGGGTGGCCATTCATTTGGATAAGTCTTGATTAGGGTTCTTAATTTTCATAAAAGGCAGTCAACCTGACAATCCCCCAGGTTGACTTAAAATGTTGTTTCTGAAATTATTATAATAAAAGAAATACTTATTATAAAAATGTTACCGAAATGATTAACTTGAAAGTGAAAGTCTGCTGTAATCTTAGCTCCCCAAGGTAACCGCTTTTACCGTTTTTTCTGGTTTTTTTTTTTTTGTGGTACGTTGGCCTCCCTCTGCTGTGGCCTCTCCCGTTGCGGAGCACAGGGTCCGGACGGACAGGCTCAGCGGCCATGGCTCACGGGCCCAGCCGCTCCGCGGCATGTGGGATCCTCCCGCGGCCATGGCCCACGGGCCCAGCCGCTCCGCGGCATGTGGGATCCTCCCGGACCGGGGCGCGAACCCGGTTCCCCTGCATCGGCAGGCGGATTCTCAACCGCTGCACCACCAGGGAAGCCCTCCTTGACTTTTTAAAAATTATTTTTAAAAATCTAAAAATAGTATATAATGGGGCTTCCCTGGTGGCGCAGCGGTTGAGAATCCGCCTGCCGATGCAGGGGAACCGGGTTCGCGCCCCGGTCCGGGAGGATCCCACATCTGCAATGACGTATCACCTCACTCTTGTCAGAATGGCCATTATCAAAAAGTCTACAAATAATAAATGCTGGAGAAGTTGTGGAGAAAAGGGAACCCTCCTACACTGTTGGTGGGAATGTAAATTGGTACAGCCACTATAGAGAACAGTATGGAGGTTTCTTAAAAAACTAAAAATAGAACTACCATATGATCCAGCAATCCCACTCCTGGGCATATATCTGGAGAAAACTATTATATAATTCAAAAAGATACATGCACCCCAATGTTCATTGCAGCACTATTTACAGCACTATTTACAATAGCCAAGACATGGATGAAACCTAAATGTCCATCAACAGAGGAATGGATAAAGATACAGTACATATAAACAATGGAATATTACTCAGCCATAAAAAAGAATAAAATAATGCCATTTGCAGCAACATGGATAGACCTAAAGGTTATTATACTAAGTGAAGTAAATCAGAGAGAGAAAGACAAATATCATATGATATCACTGATATGTGGAATCTAATTTTTAAAAATGATACAAATGAACCTATTTACAAAACAGAAATAGACCCACAGACATAGAAAACAAACTTATGGTTACCAAAGGGGAAAGGGGGGATAGGGATAAATTAGGAGTTTGGGACTAACATATACATACTCTGTATATAAAATAGATAATCAACAAGGACCTACTATATAGCACAGGGAACTATAATCAATATTTTGTAATAACCTATAAGGGAAAAGAATCTGAAAAAGATAGGTATATATACGTATAACTGAATCACTGTGCTGTACACCTGAAACTAATACAACATTGTAAATCAACTGTACTTCAATTAAAAAAATGGTGCTAAAGAAAAAAAAAATCAGAGCTGTTGTAAAGAAACACTGTGGACTTCCCTGGTGGCGAAGTGGTTAAGAATCCGCCTGCCAATGCAGGGGACAGTGGTTCAATCCCTGGTCCAGGAAGATCTCACATGCCACGGAGCAACTAAGCCCGCGCACCACAGCTACTGAGCCTGCGCTCTAGAGCCCGTGAATGACAACTACTGAGCCAGCATGCCACAACAACTGAAGCCCGCGCGCCTAGAGCCCGTGTTCTGCAACAAGAGAAGCCACCACAATGAGACGCCCATGCACCACCACGAAGACCCAAAACAGCCAAAAATAAATAAATTAATTTTTTTTTTTAAAACCTTAAAAAAAAAAACAAAAAACACTGTGCATGGAAGTAATTTGGAGATGAGGTTGGAGTTAGTCCCTGCATTCCTCTAGTACCTAGGTCTCACCCCTGAATAAAGCCAGCCATTGGTGAACCGCATATTAATCCCCATCTCCTGGATCTCCCAGAGAGGGGACTTCACCAAACCATGGCCCTGATTTCCAATTTCCAAGCCTCGCTCCTGCCCTAACTGTGAGGATGCCATGGAGGATGTTGACCACTGCATGACCCACACAAGATCCATGAAAAAAATGTCTTGTTTCTTCTAAGGAGCTGGTCTGCTTTTTCTTTAAGGACCACGTGACATTTGTAGTTAATCATGTTTCTTATTTTCCTTTTTTGCTTTGGTCTCCAGGAAGCCCAAAGCCCAATTTTAGTAATTACATAAAACTTTGTATGCATACCCGCTTGCCAATTTTTCCCTCTCATCTGTGTAGTCTCTTATATTTCTCCTAGATCTTTAATTTTAAAGATCTTGATTTTTAATTTTTGAACTTTTTCTGTTTTGCAGACGTTTATTTTTGTTGGTACCATGGAAAGTCACCTCATTTTCTTAAACTGCAGAATGAACCAGAGCATTAGAAAAATTATTTTGGAAGACGCTTTTTCTGACATACCTCTTTCTGTTCAAATGCCTGCTTCTCCCCTGCCCCGTTGATGTGGAGAGGTTTGGAGGGTGCCATGAAGACCACAGAAGTGAGGTGGGGCAGCCGGTGGCCTGAAGGGAGAGATTTGTAGCTCAAATACATAGGGCCAAAATTCATTCCGTGGCTGTCTGGGCTCCCTTGAAATGAGGTGTGAGGGCTGCCAAGCTGCTTAGCGGGGCTTCCAAGCCTCAGAAGTGCCTCTTGTCCTAACAGGACTGCCACTCCTGGGATCAGCTTGGAAACTGGCAGGGCAACTTGGGACTTGCAATGCTTTCAGAGTCAGAGTCTGGAAGGGCCCTGGGTCTTCCACTAAATAAGGGGGAAGGGTGGCAGTCCCTAGAAGCCAGGGGGTTAGATACTGTCCTGTCTCCTTACATGAGAAATGGCTGTGATAAAATAATAACTGGGAACAGTAGGTGACCCAGTTTGAACAAAGGGGCTGAGGATCGATGCTCCACAGCCACTGCCTGCTTTGTGGGTCCTTTTACTACAACATTATATATTATATGCAAATCGCAGCACAAACTTAAGGCCGCTTTTCATGTCAACAGGCTTCTTTGAGCCTATATGTTATATTTTACAGATCTTGGACAGTAACATTTTTCTTTTTAGTGCGAAGTTGCTCAAGGTTCATCTGAGACTCTTTTAAATTGCTGCTTTCAGAGAAATAACAATGTAAAATGACACGATGATGTATGGCCTTGTCCGGCCAACTGGGGCTGCAGCAGCCGCAAACGCCACCAAACCTCTGGGAATGAAGCAGTCTCCAGAGCGCCATTGTGCAATTGTCCTAACCGGATCATTTTTAATTAGTTGCAATTAATTTCAAGTGACAGCGTCCTGCACTATCAAGTCAGAGAGGCTCCAGTGCGTGGGTGGGGTTATTAGGAACAGACGGCTGGTGAGAGAGAAGCCAGAGGGAGGTCTCAGCACAGGGCTTTTACCTCCAAGAAGATTCCCCAGGTGGGAGGTGGAGGGGGGATGATCATTTCCTGAGCTGGTGGAGGGAACGTCTTCCTAATGATGCAAATGTTCTGGTTCTTTCTGGGCTGTGTGTAGGCCCTGCTAGGTGGGCACTTCTTATTATACCCTGTACATACGGGCAAGCATGTGCTGGCAATTATCTCGCTTCGGTAACACCAAGTCTTTCAGCCAGATAACCTCTGCCTTAGTGTGGTAGAAGCAGACCCTGAGATGAGGCTTTGGGCAGGTAGTTTACCTGGGAGGTGACCCCAGGAGAGGGGAAGTGAATCAGGAAAGGGAAGAAAATAATATGGGGTGTGTTATGAAGCAAGTTAGTCCTGTGGGTACCTGGAGCTCACTCCCGCTGGGGACTCTGGGCGTCAACCTAGAACCTACATCTCAGAGCTGTCCCATCTGTGGCTCGGAGGAGCTGGGATATTTATACAAGGATCCTGTTGGTCATTGGTGGAGGGACTGCTTCTGAGCTGCTGCACAAAGGCGTGTCAGTGGCTGGAGAAAGCTCTTGGGCAAAGAACTGCAGATGCTGGAGCCGGAAGTCAGGCTTGGAACACCAACATGATAAGGACAAGGGGATGGGGTGGACTATGGCAGCGTCTGTTATACCCTCTAGGACCCCCTGTTCTTTTTTTTTTTTTTTTTTTTTGGGCTGCGTTGCGTCTTCGTTGCTGTGCGCGGGCTCTCTCTAGTTGCGGCGAGCAGGGGCGACTCTTCGATGTGGTGCGCAGGCTTCTCACTGCGGTGGCTTCTCTTGTTGTGGAGCACAGGCTCTAGGCGCGCGGGCTTCAGTAGTTGTGGCACGCGGGCTCAGTAGTTGTGGCACACGGGCTTAGTTGCTCCGCGGCATGTGGGATCTTCCCAGACCAGGACTCTAACTCCCGTGTCCCCTGCATTGGCAGGCGGATTCTTAACCACTGCGCCACCAGGGAAGTCCCCCACTTGCAGTTCTAAAGTCCTACAGTTCCCTAGTACCCCTTGAACTTCCCTCTAAGGCATATATACAGAGAGAAACAGGCAGAGAGGATAAGTGGGGTGACATGCCTGGGGCCACTGAGCCTGGCAGAGGAGAGCTGGGAAGTCAGGATGCCTGCCTCTCGGTGGCAGGCTTTCCCCACCCAGACGCATCTAGGAACCCAGGCTCTTGTGAGCTGACTGGGTTTCCTTCCCAGCCATATTGGCACCCTCTCCCCTGCATCCAGGATTCAGAATCCCTCTCAACAGAATGGCTACCGAGTAATGGTACATACATAAGAGATAAAACTAGAGAGAGGATCCGTCCTGAGCACCACGTTCTCTAATCCAGTGTTTTGGGGGCACACAGTCACTCCTTGTCCCCTACTGAGCTGAATCTTTGGGACCAAGGGGCTAACCTCTACTTTTAATGCATTTACTACTCTAAACAGTGGATTTAGAACAAGGACCAAGGCACTTGACCTCCATGCCCTGACTTCTCTGGCTTCCAGCTCCTCCCTTAGCTCTCCAGAGCTATCCTTCATTGGTTCATTAGTAGGGAGGCAGAGAGAGCTAATGAAACTTCGCCTTTTTCTCAGGAGTAATAACAACAACTATCACACACACGTATTGAGCGCTTACGTACACCATGCACTGTTCTAAGCATTTTTATATATCATATTAACTCCTTTTACCTCCACAGCTCAGTGAAGTAATACCGTGATGGGGCAGGACCCTACGGGGCCTTCCCAGGACAGATCCCCCCATGTCATCTGCCTGCCTCTTGTCTGTAGAAAAACTTTAGCCAAAGAATAAATTTAATCAGAGAAGTGAGAAAATGCAAAAAGAAAGGAAAACAAGACAAAATAATAATAGTTTAGCCATTAAAAAAAGTCAAGGACTTTTCATTTCTCCTCAAGGGCTATAGATAATATTCTGAGCCACATCCTTTGAGCTATTTTGCAGATACTGAGACCCCCCACCAGGTGGAAGAAGTTAACTACATGATGACCAGACTGCAGCCATGACATAAGCTGCTCCATCTTACACAATTCCAAGAACCGGCCTCAAGGAAATGGGAACAAACCAACCCTGGAACTGAAGATTAACTGTACTTAAAGCAATCAAGATGACTGATCAGACCACTCCATGACCAATTTCAAGATCACTGTTGGAGCTGACTGTGTCATACTGCACATAGCCCCCTCCACCTACACACCCCTGAAACTCCTCTTTAAAAGCTCTTGTCCCTTAGGGCTTCCCTGGTGGCACAGTGGTTGAGAATCTGCCTGCCAATGCAGGGGACATGGGTTCGAGCCCTGGTCTGGGAAGATCCCACATGCCGTGGAACAACTAGGCCCGTGAGCCACAACTACTGAGCCTGTGCATCTGGAGCCTGTGCTCCGCAACAAGAGAGGCCGCGATAGTGAGAGGCCTGCGCACCGCGATGAAGAGTGGCCCCCGCTTGACGCAACTAGAGAAAGCCCTCACACAGAAACGAAGACCCAACACAGCCAAAAATAAATTAATTAATTTAAAAAAAATTTTTTAATTAAAAATTAAAGCTCTTGCCCCCTGATCGGCAGTGGGGAGTTTGCTTTTGGACACAAGTCCATCTTCTCCCCAGGTTTCCAGCCTCCTAAATAAAGCAACTTTTCCTTTCCTACCAGCACTAGTCTCTCAAGTATTGGCTTTCGAGAAGCGAGCAGCCAAACCTGAGCTCAGTAACAATATTACTATGCCCATTTTTAGAGGGGAGAAAACTGGGGCACAGAGAGGTTAGGTAACTTTACTAAGGTCACCCAGCTACTCAGCGATGGAGATAGAATGTGAACTCGGGCAGTTTGAGTCCTAGAACCCCAGTGATGACTTCAACTACTTTAGGAATTCTGGACACCCTCTGCATTCCCATTGAGTTTCATCTCATGCGTCCCCTAAACTGAAATACACACCCACTAAAAAAAACCCTCTTTCTAAAGACAGACTGTCTGACCTAACCACTTCTCTTTTTTTCTCTTTTTAAAAAACGGAAGTAGATTACTGCATCCATTTGCGGGACCCCTAGAAATAAATGGAGACCCCAGCATTTCCTCCTTCCTCCCGGGGCCCGGGCCCATTGTCTGCCTCGGGTTAGGACACAAGGCCCCACAACAGGAACGCGTGGTCGTCCTCCAGATACCGAGAGTGCATCACTTACCTCAGGAGGAGCGAAGTTCCCCTTCATCACCCTTGACGCGCTATCATCCATTAACTTATCTAAACCCTGTCTCTGTGCTTGACCAGTCTTCCCATTTACAAAGGATGCCTCCTTGCCTGCAGAAGTTGCTTTGAAGCCACCAACTCACTACATCAGATTTTTTTTTCAGTCTTCAACATGTCTGATCTTTGAACTTCCAATACATTGTTTTCCAATGGTCCCAGAATCGGGGTGGCTTTTCTTTTTTTTCAGTGATTTCCCACTAATTTTTTCCCCCTTATCAGTCTTTACATTGACGAGACTTGTGAAATTTCTGTTCTAGAGTCGAGGGTCTCTCTCACGCTGAGAGACGGGGTTTTCTGGATTTTACATTACTTTGCTGTGGACGCCCCTTTCTCGTGTTGACCCACAGGAGCCTCGTCGCCACCCACCTTGTGTATTTCAGGTCAGTGAGCCTAGTTAGTGCCCTTTTTCTCTAGAGCCTGGTCAGGGCCATAAAAGGCGATCCCTTCAAGGCTGTCTCTGGGGAGCTTACGTGTTTATTGGAACACAGTTGACAAGACTGTTCAGGAGATGATGATCATGGGAAAAAAGGTGGAAAATAGGTTTAACACAGGGCTTCATTTAGGAAGGAAGAAAAAGCAGGCTTTGGTGGGGCTGTGGAATTAAAGTGGCCAAACAGGCTTCCTGAAGAAGTTGTCATGGCTGGAATTCTCCCAACTGTAGCTCTCAGCGCATCACACCCACAGCCTCCTTTTATTACTGGGTTTGTCACGCCCCATTTACTATCCCAGAATGGAAAGCAGAGATAATATAACCAACCTATCCACATAATTTCCAAAAAATCAATATATGGACCTAACTATAATATAAAGGAGAAATCAAAGGAAAGTAAGCTATAATAAAAGAATACATATTTCAATATGTAAATGCTCAGCAACAATGAGGAAGTTGAATACTTGCACCTAAACATAAAACCACAGACTAGGGCTTCCCTGGTGGCGCAGTGGTTGAGAGTCCGCCTGCCGATGCAGGGGACACGGGTTCGTGGCCCGGTCCGGGAGGATCCCACATGCCGCGGAGCGGCTGGGCCCGTGAGCCATGGCCGCTGAGCCTGCGCGTCCGGAGCCTGTGCTCCGCAACGGGAGAGGCCACAACAGTGAGAGGCCCACGTACCGGAAAAAAAAAAAAAAAAACCACAGACTGTCAGTGCTTCTGGCCTTGGGGCGGGGGGCAGGGGGGTGGGGTGCTGGTGACTTAAGGGCTGTGTGTACTGTGCCCACATGAACGGCGGTTTCTGAAATGATGACCAACTCTTGGTAAGGTTCAGTACAGAGATTCAGAACAGAAGACAATTTCCCCTTCAGCTGTCACAGGAGAGGCATTCCTAGAAAATTCAGGGTATATTGAAACCATGCAAATGTACTCTGTGTGTATATGTAAAACCGAGCTAGGTTTAGACTCAGGTCATTGTAAACAGATTTTTCCACCAGGATCACCATCAAACCTGGGACCCCTCGGCCGGTTGTGCAGGTTGTGCACTGCACAACCATGTACTTCATCACGTAAGTGAATAGTGCCCCCTGGGGCTGCAGAGTCCACAGCAACTTGCTCGGAATTTTCGAAGTTGCATGGGATATGGGAGAGAATTCTTCATTGCATGGGACTGTCCTGCACATTGCAGTACTCAGAAAGCACTCCTGGTTCCCTCCCCACACACTAAATGCCAGCACTGTCACAACAAATTACCCCCATAAATGTCCAAACTAGCCCCTGGGCAGTACCGCCCCACTGAGAGCCACTGCCTTAGAGGCATCTGCGGCTCCAGCCTCTCCCACCGCAGGCCGTCCTCAGCCTCATCTTGACTCCTCTTTACTGCTTCCTTGGTTCATCATCGTTTCCTTCTCACTCCTGCCCCAGTCCAGCCTTTATGGCCTCATTCCCGAACCAGCAGAGGGACCCGCCTGGGCTTCCTGCTTCTGGCCTCAACGCCCCCAATCCTGTCAGGGAACCTGCCCAGCACTGCAGTACACAGACCTTTCTCTCTCACCCCTGCCCTCAGAATTCATCCCCGCACCGACAGCGCTTCTTGCTCGAACCCCATCTTTTCATAGTACTCTTTCCTCCTCCCCCCTCCCATTCTCCAAGCATTCCCGCCTCCATGCCTTTGCTCCCACCATTCCCCTCTTGGCCAGGCCAACCCCATCCTCCACCCCACCTCCTCCCTATCTCTGCCCTTAGGCACCAGCTATTCACCAGCCTTCCCAGATGTGCATGTCAGAAGCACTGTGCTCCCACCGAGTTTCATCTGTAACTTTTGTAGACCCATAGCAACTTTATAGAGTGTTTTTCTCCCTCTGTCACAATTAGAATCTCCCAGAGCAAGGGCTTATTTCCCTTGGGGTCCCAGCGCTGGAGATCCATGGGACTTGAGGTTGGTTGGGTGCAGGGCGGGGCCAGCCTAGGAGGAACATGGATTTAACCAGTGGGCTGCTGGGAGCCTTTGGCTTGCTAAGTGGGGACTGACTTGAAGGGGTGGTGGTTTCAACGGATTGCTCTGGTGAGGCGGGCCACATGGTACTGGGGCAAAGAGCAAAGGCTGCTGCCATTACAGCAAAGAAGGAGGATGGCGTGGTCTCCTGGGTGGAAGAGGAAATCAGAGGAAACCTTGAATTCATTCCATCTAGGGTGAGGGAGGGGTGTGCGTGTGGGTGTGTGTGTGTGTGTGTGTGTCCGTGCGCTCTCGCTGCTGGTACGCTGCCACTGCTGTGTCTAGCAGGACAGCAGACGTTTAAACCCCTCATTGTAGCTTCATCGCACCCAGGGGTGGGGATGTGCCCCAGGCTAGGGGTGGGAGTGGAATGGCGGGTGGGATTGGAGAGGGAGGACCCTGAGATTTTATTCTGGCCACTTTGGACAAGACCAGGTGCGGGGGGGTGGGGCAGGAAAGGGGAGTCCAAACTCCCAGCTAAAGCTGAACAGTGGTCCGCAAGCCCTGCACAGGGCCTGACTCTAATGTCTTCTGATGGGACACATGGTGAGCACGACTGTTAGCTGGGTGACATCAAAAGGCATTCATCTCTGGTTCCCGCGCGGGACCAGCGCCACATTAGGGCCTCGCACCCAGTCATTAGCAAGACTTTAGCCCAAGGGTGTAATAAATGTTTTATGGCATGCAAACCAAGGTAATGGAATGCAAATCCCATAATACAGCCATACATTTATCTTCTAGTGGAGCAAAGGATGATGTGTCGTATCTGAGAAGAGCTGCCGATAGGGTCTGCTTAGGAAACGTAGAGTTACCGACCCACAAGGCAAGTGGGTGGCCCTGCTGGGGCGGTGGCTTGGGGTGAGCGAGGGTGAGAGCCGGGCTGGGACTGCCCAGCAGCGGTCAAGCTCTCGTGCACACAAGCCTCCTGGACAAGCCCACTGCTCTTGCACTCGCACCCCGAAACGCCCTCCTTTGGGGGCATACATCGAACATTCTGAGGCTTAACTACATCCCCTTTTCAGAATGCCCCGCCCTCCCTGGAGCCCCTATCCCCACCCAGAGCTGCATACCAAGAAGCTATTCAGCTCATACTGGCTTTCCAAAAATATGGCCGCATTGAGGTGTGAAACGTTAAATGGGATCGAGGGGCACGGGGCTATTTCTCCTGTGGAGTTAGGACTTGGCGTCGGTGCCGTGTTTATTAAGAGGTCAGCACTGTTCAGTCGCAGCCCTGGGGCTGGTGCGGAGGCCAAGCTGGCGACCCGGGGCAGCTGTGGCCTTGGAAAGGGCTTTGGGCAGCCGAGTCCCCCAGGTCTTTCTGACTGCTGCTATTTCAGAAAGAACTTGCTAAAGAGTCCAGTTGACCAAAAAGAACATGGGATCCCTTCTGCCGTCAGAGGGCCTCTTTACCCCTAAGAACTTCCTCATTGCCTTCTCTTGTCCAGCCCCGACCCAAGCACACAGTACCCAGCAGGACAGGGGCTCATGGGCCTAATACTGATGTCTAAGGACTGCTCCTGTACCTAGATTTATGAGGACACCAAGAAGTTTAAGGCCTGTCCCTGCCTTCAAGGTACTGATGATCTAACTAGGGAAAAGGACACACATCTGAAAAGAAATTAGCAGTCAGGAGGCATATAGTTTAAGAGTCACCTAAGTGATATACGTGTGGGATACAAGTTCCCTTGTAAGATTTCTCAGGAAAAAGAAAAGACATCATCATTAAGAAGAAGGGAAGGGGAGTGAAAACCACTGCCCAAGAGGAATTCTGACGGAGATTTGCTGTGGGCTAGAGGTGGTGAAGACCTCTTAAAATGGAAAAGGTAGGACTAGGCTCTTCCCCCAGACAGCTCGTGGTAGGTGTGCAATTCACGTTGGCTTTTGAATGCCCTGAAAACAACAGTTGTTCCCAGAGGGTTGTGACTAGATCTAGAATCTGAGCTTCAATGCTTGGCAGGTACTTTTGATCTTCTAATATGCCCTTTTGTTTTACAGAATAATATTAACACTAAAAATAATTAATTGAGAAATTAGATCAGGCCCTGTGCTAAGCACTTAATTATCTCACTGAATCTTAAAATGACTCAAAGAGGGAAGCACCTTTATGATTCCCGTCCAGCAATAATAACGAAGAAGGAAGTCTCAGAGTGGGATTTGCCCAAGGGAGAGAGAGCTGGGATTGTAACCCGACTTCTCTGCCTGCAGAGCTCATCCCACACAGTCCAGCCCTCCAAATCGAGGTGACAGAGGTCAGAAGAGTTAGGAGCTGTGTTGAAGGACACACAGCAGTTGGTGTGATCAAGGGAGGGCCTCTGGCTTCAGGCCATGCTGCCTTCTGCACCACAGCGAGCAGCCTTTGGTTTCCACGTATATGTTTGACCCCAGGAGGAGTCTCCGCAGGTCCACTGCCCATCCCTCTGTCTACCTCCAACTAGTCTGTGCCCCAGAAGGACCCTGTCTAACATTGTCTAAGATAAACTGAAGCATGGATGAACACAAATAAAGATAACAGCGAATCTGGTATCTGCAATGATCTGAGCCTACCCTAATGTGAAGATTCTCATTGATTTATCTGTACCCGTGCCTCTTCTCAAACATGGATGCTCTAGGTTAACTGCCCTTTTGAAAGATTCTCGGGCTAGGATGAGTCTGCTCTTGGTTCTGCCCTGGTTTGGCCTGGTAAAGCCCCAGAACAGGCCTTTATGAAATATTATCTCCCAAGGCCCAGAAAATGGGCCAAGCTCATCTCTGGGGGAAGAAGGACAGTAGCCCTCAGCTCTGAATTCTTCAGGCTGGGTCTGGAGACAGGTGTAGGTACCCAGCAACCTGAACAGGGCCAGGACTGGGGTGAGATGAGAGGAGCCTAGGGTGCAAACTGAAGGAAGCACTCACTTTCAGAGTCACACTAGTGCAGGTCTTTTTAAAAAGTGCCCTATGATTATGTGCTCTAGCCCCTCTATTGCCAGGGCTTGACCCTGAATTGCTGACTATCACAAATGGGGAAGTGGAAAGGAGCCTACGTCTCCTTGGCCTCAGCTGTTGAGTTGGGGGACAGACAGGGTGATTTCCAATTGGTCTCAGTATCTAGAAAGCTTGTAACTCAGAGACTGAATCAGCAACAGAAATTCTAAGGAAACTGACTTATGCAAACGTAAGCAGAGATAAAACTTGAGCCGTTCACTGGCTCACCTAACTGAAAGTTCAGGGGCTGTCAAGCCTTAGACAAGGCTGGATCCAGTTACCCATCAACAATCTTTTTCTTTCCATCTCTCAGCTCTGCTCTGCTCGAAATTCTTCCTGGGCACAGTCTAGTTGAAGGTAGACAGAGGGTCACTTGAACCTGGGATAATACACACACCTAAAAACCGAAGCTGCTCATGGTGGTGCAGGAGACAGCATGACCTGAAGCTAAAGGTGCCCCTGCAGGAGAAAGTAAAGGGATGTATGTCTTCACTCTGAGGCTCAGGAAGCATCTCCTGTGTGAGAGCAACATGGCGGCCAGCATCACCAGGCCCACTTCTGGCCAACCCAAAGGAACAAAGAATTTCTCCTTCCTAGTAGCTGCACCAATAGCTTTCATTAGCCCAGCTCCAGTCCCATGCGCCCATCACTGAACTACACTGTGGCCAGGGGGCTGACCTGCTCTGATGAGCTACTTCTAGTCTTGGGCTGAGCCCAGAGGACTCCAGCCATTTCACCCCATTTGAAACCACAGAGACTTAGTGGAAGAGATATGGGTTCCCCAAAGGAAAATCTGGGTGCTCTCAGAGGATGGATGAATGCTAAGCAGGCAAACTCAAGAGCATCAACTCAAGAGCTGGAGACTCTTTTAAAACTCTGGCTGTACCCAGGCCTTCTCTGGGGGCCCGGAGCACCTGCCACCCAAATCCGTGTCATTTATGAGCATCCTCTGGACTTCATCCTCCAGGCATGAAATGCTTCTTGCTCACCTTCGGCCACCTGACGCTCTCCCTGAAGGGACTGGTCAATGACTTGTGCATTACGGTCACTCAGTAAGAATGCGCTGATGTTATGAAAGAATGAATGAGGATCTGTGCCGGGGCTGGGCCCCAAACCTTTATTAACTGCAAGGTTAAAAGCTATCGCGGGTCAGGGGCACTGCAAAGGGGCAGCAGGAGTGAGTCAATTAGTACCTGTGTTTTTATTTCCAAATCAAATTGTCGCACGAGGTTTGGGATGATGTAACCACTCGGCAGCGTTGGGGTAGGATTTATGAGCTATGGTATGTGGAGCGATGGTTTGAGTAGGCAGCTGCTGAGATGCTCTTACCCTGACTGCCCTCTCCTGAAGTCTCCCTGAAATAATGGTCTAAGGCATGAAGCTACCCTGGCCGTTATAAACCCATCCCCCTGTGCCCAGGGTGGATCTGAGTTGAGTCACTTTTTCCTGGGCTGGTTTAGAAGGGTGTCTGGCTGAGGGATGGCTTCAGGCTAGGAGGGGAAAGGAGTGGGAATGTTGGGGAGTTGGGGGTGCGGGGAGGGGTAGACAGGCTAGGAGACTGATTCAGGCTCCCAAGAAAGAGGACACGACCCCACGGAGCCTTCTTAGGTTGGTGTGCATTTGAGTAGGGAGTGGCCAACACAGAGAGTCCACTTGTTAATGTCCATTCATCATCTCCAATCTGAGATGAGCTGCATTAGCCTCTGCTGGAAGTTTCTGGGAATGAGGCTGGTGTGGCCAGACTCACTGGCCACTCCGCGGCCTGCCATAGGGCTTGGGGATGGACGGAAGAAGGCAGGCTTCCCCTCCAGCCCTTCCCACCAGTGCCTGGGTGTGAATGACAGATTTTCGACTGGGCCATTAAATGCTGATTAAAGTACAGGAGAAAAGAACAGGAAAGAAAAAAAAACAACATCGAGCATTGTACATACATACACACTCCCACCCTAGGCCCCCCTTCCTTTTTCTCAAGCTGCCTCGAAGTTCTTTCCAACCCTCCACTGGAAATGCTATAAAAGGCCAGGTTAATTAAGTCCTATATATTACCAGTGCAAACACTTCCAACTTTATTCCAGCAGCTCGGTGAGTGAGGAGGAGGCCAGGCAAGGTACAGGCAGCTCAGGGTAATAAAACAGAAGACTCAATTACCTTGTACATTTGCAGTTTTTATAAAATCATTTAAAGTTCTCCCAATGAAAAGCATGGTGAGAGGGAATGGAATCTGGAAATCCAGCAGGAGTTTAGGGAACCAGGGATTTTAGAACAGCCATGGGTAAGTCGTCTTGTCCATCCCCCTACTTCTGGGCAGGGAGGCCCCCTCTAAGGGTCAGCTCAAGTAAATTATGGAGGAAGGAGAAAGGGAAGGGGACTCCCCAGTCGTCCACTGGGTCTGGAGGACTATACTGGTGCTTTATGTGACTCACTCGGGTAGGCATTAACCCCATTTACAGACGAGCAGACTGAGACATCAGAATGGGTCCTCGGTACCCAGACAAAGAGACCCAACACCCAGCCTATTGTACTCTAATTCCTGTCCCTCCCTTTAAGCTACCAGGCCTACTATCTGCATAGCACGGCCCAATGTTAATAGAACAGTGTCCAGAGTCCATGGGTTTAGATTCAAATCCCAGTTCCGCCACTTCCTAGCTGTGTGTCTTTGGGCAAATTACTTCACTTCTCTGAACCTTAGTAAGTAGTTTCCTCATTTGTGAAAACAATTTTAGTACCTTCTTCACAGCATTGTTAAGAGGATTAAATGGGACGGTGTGTAAAATGCTCAACCCAGAGCCTGGAGTATGATACATATTGGTTATTATTGTGATTATTATACTAGCTATACCTCAACTTGTCATGACCAGATCATTACATTTTCCAGGGTGATAGCTAGTGAACCAGTTGTACTAGCCAAACTCATGTGCTAAAGAGTTGAAAGAGCTCTCCCAGCTTCTTCCTTTACACCACAAGGACCTAATTCACAAACGGATTCTCCAACTTCTGAGTGTCCCCAAAGGGCAGGAACCTCTTTCTTACTGAGGAACCACTTGTTTCACGGGGGCCACAAAATAAGAGCTATATAAAAGTAAAAAAACAACTTACTATGTTCTTCAATAAATAGAAACTGTTCACTATGTCTGTTCTTTCAGAAATGGGAGTATAAAACCTCAATTCAACAGCAGTTCCCAGAGGGAGAAATTATTCTCTGGGCTGTAGCCACAGTGACCCAGAGCAATGTTTCCCAGAAGGCTGGAGAGAGTTAAGCCCTAAGTTCTCTCATCTTGATCAAACCTCTCAGGGCCTCGGGGGACGCATCTGGGTGGGTGGGGCTGAACGGCTGTGCAGCTGGGGACCAAGTGGAGAGGCAGCATCTGGCACGTGGTGAACACTATATATTGCCGGAATGAACGAAGTTGTAAGGCATGGGCACCTCTCAGGTCCTCCTATGTGGAGAGCTTCCTCTAAGGTGGGCCTGTGAAGTACAGTGTATTTTCCAAAAATGGCCACAGTAATATTTCCAGTCCCACCTGCTCTTCTAGAACTTTGACACTCTCCTATTGAGAAGTGGAGTCTATTTCTCCTCCCCTTGAAATTGGGCAGGGCTTTGTGGCAACTTAACAGAATGGTGCAGTCATGCTCCCGTACAACTAGAAGAGCTAGTCAAAAAAGGCAACATGCTTTTAACTGGTTGTCTCTGGGAATCGAGCTACCATACTGTGAGGAAGCCAAAGCTATCTGGAGAGGCCTCATGCAGATATTCTGGCCAAGAGTCCCAGCTAAGGTCCGAGCCAACAGCCAGCACCAGCCACCAGACATATGAGTGAACAAGCCTTCAGATGATGCCAGCCCCCAGTGGCTGAATCACCTTCAGCTTTTGAATCTCCCAGCTGAGGCTTCCACATCGTGGAGCAGAGATCAAGCATCCCTGCTGTACCCTATCTGAATTTCTGACCCACAGAGTCTAAAAGCATAATAAATGGTTGTTTCACACCACTGAGTTTGGAGTAATTTTTAACTTAGCAATAGATAACCAGAATAGCCAACCATGGCTTTCAATGCCAGGTTCAGTTCTGGGGGCTGCTATGTAAGAGGGTCATTGACCCACTAAAGAAATTCCCATGCACTGCAGTCAGGGTGGGAGGGACCTGGAACTCTGACCTAGATGTTGAAAGCTGGAGATGGGGGCTGGTATGTGGGGTGGGGAGAGGACTCGGTCATGATCTTCCTTTCCCTGAGGAAGGGGCAGGCTTGTTCTGGCATCACTGAGGTCCAGTGGAAAAGGAATAGCTTCTGGAGTCAGATGGCCTCTCACTAACTCTGTGACTTAGACAAGTCAGCCTACTTCTCTGAACCTCAGATGAAGATAATAATGTCTCTCTTGCGGGATGCTTGTGTGGATTACATAAGATCAATAGAGGTGACTTGCTTGGCACGTAGACCCTTAATAAATATTCTCATAAAAGGCCCTTTTGTTGCCCATTCAAACCTGCAAATAAATAGAAGGTGTTAATGAGATGCTGCAGGATTTCTTCTGGGTTGAGGGTGGTAAGGAGGATTAAAACATAACTCTCTTCTCTCAGGGTTTTAATGTATAGAAAATAGGCATAAGGAGGTGAATGTGGATTGAAGTCCCAGCTTTATTAATAGCAATAAATGCCCAATAACTGCCACAGGAAGGGCTGCAGTTGGAGCCTGGGGATTTCTCTGTGAGGACATCATTAATTAAGGATTCAGATTCTCTGTAGTGAAAAAAAAAAAAAAAAAAAAAACCTCCCTGCAAACAAAAGTCCAGGACCAGATGGCTTCACTGGGGAAGTTTACCAAACATACAAAAAGGAACTTACACTGAATCTTCCCACACTTCCAAAAGACTGAGGAGGAAGGAATACTTCCAAAGTCATTCTATGAAGCCACCATCAGCCTGATACCAAAGCCAGACAAAGACACTACCAAAAAAGAAAATTGCAGGCCAATATCTTTGATGAGCATAGACGCAAAAATTCTCCACAGAATATTAGCAAACCAAATCCAATAACACATAAATAAGATCATACACCACAATCAAGTTGGTTTCATCCCAGGGTCACAAGGATGGTTCAACATACACAAATCAGTCAATGTGATACACCATATCAACAAAAGAAAAGACAAAAACCACATGGTCATCTCAATAGATGCAGAAAAAGCATTTGCTAAAATTCAACATCCATTCATGATAAAAAGTGTTCCCAAAGTGGGTATAGAGGGAACATATCTCAACATAATAAATGCTATTTATGACAAACCCACAGCCAATATAATACTCAACAGTGAAAAGCTGAAGCCTTCCCACTAAAATATGGAACAAGACAAGGATGCCCACTTTCACCTCTTCTATTCAACATAGTATTGGAAGTCTCAGCCATAACAATCAGAGAAGAAAAATAAAAGGTATCCAAATTGGAAGGGAAGAAGTACAATTGTCATTATATGCAGATGATATGATATTATATATAGAAAACCCTAAAGATGCCACACAAAACTGATCAATGAATTCAGCAAGGTAGCAGAGTACAAGATTATCATATAGAAATCTGTTGCATTTCTTTACACTAACAATGAAATATCAGAAAGGGAAAGTAAAAAAACAATCCCTTTTAAAATTGCATCAAAAAATAAAATACTTAGGAAGAAACCTGACCAAAGAGGTGAAAGATTTATATTCTGAGAACTATAAAACATTGATAAAGGAAACTGAAATTGATTCAAAGAAATGAAAAGATATTCCATGCTCTTGGACTGGAAGAATTAATATTGTTGAAATGGCCATACTACCCAAAGCAATCAACAGATTTAATGCTACCCTTATCAAATTACCCATGACATTTTTCACAGAACTAGGACAAATAATCCTAAAATTTATATGGAACCATAAAAGACCCAGAATTGCCAAAGCAATCCTGAGGAAAAAGAACAAAGGTGGAGGCATAAACCTCTCAGACTTCAGATAATACTACAAAGCTACAGTAATCAAAACAGTGTGGTAGGGACTTCCCTGGTGGTTCAGTGGTTAAGAATCCGCCTGCCAATGCAGGGAACATGGGTTCAAGCCCTGGTCTGGGAAGATCCCACATGCTGCGGAGCAACTAACCCCGTGCGCCACAACTACTGAGCCTGTGTTCTAGAGCCCACAAGCCACAACTACTGAAGCCCATGCGGCTAGAGCCCATGCTCCACAACAAGAGAAGCCACCACAATGAGAAGCCTGTGCACCACAAGGAAAAGTAGCCCTTGCTTGCTGCAACTAGAGACAGTCTGCGTGAAGCAATGAAGACACAACGCAGCCAAAAATAAAGAAATAAAATTTAGACCTGGGCTCTTTGGTGGGGCTAATGACAGACTCTGGGAGGGCTCATGCCAAGAAGTACTTCCCAGCACTTCTGCTGCCAGTGTTCTTGTCCCCATGGTGAAACAGAGCCACCCCACGCCTCTGCAGGAGACCCTCCAACAATAGCAGATACATCAGAAATACATCTATACATGGAACAACTCCTACAGAACACCCACTTAACGCTGGCAGAAGACCTCAGACTTTCCAAAAGGCAAGAAACTTCCCATGTACCTGGGTAGGGAAAAAGAAAAAAGAATAAACAGAGACAAAACAATAGGGACGGGACCCGAACCAGTGGGAGGGAGCTATGAAGGAGGAAAGGTTTCCACACACTAGAAGCCCCTTCGCAGGTGGAGACTGCGGGTGGCAGAGGCGGAAGCTTCGGAGCCACGGAGGAGAGCACAGTAACAGGGTGCGGAGGGCAAAGTGGAGAGATTCCCGCAGAGGATCGGTGCCGACCGCACTCACCAGCCTGAAAGGCTTGTCTGCTTACCCGCCGGGGCGGGCGGGGGCTGGGAGCTGAGGCTCGGGCTTCGGAGGTCGGATCCCAGGGCGAGGACTGGGGTTGGCGGCGTGAACACAGCCTGAAAGGGGCTAGTGCGCCACGTCTAGCCGGAGGGAGTCCAGGAGAAGTCTGGAGCTGCCGAAGAGGCAAGAGACCTTTTCTTGCCTCTTTGTTTCCTGGTGCGTGAGGAGAGGGGATTAAGAGCGCTGCTTAAAGGAGCTCCAGAGACGGGCACGAGCCGCGGCTATCGGCGCGGACACCAGAGACGGGCATGAGACACTAACGCTGCTGCTGCCTCCACCAAGAAGCCTGTGTGCAAGCACATGTCACTCTCCACACCTCACCCCACCGGGAGTCTGTGCAGCGCGCCACTGCCAGGGTCCCGTGATCCAGGGACAACTTCCCCGGGAGAACGCACGGCGCGCCTCAGGATGGTGCAACGTCACACCGGCCTCTGCCGCCTCAGGCTCGCCCTGCATCCGTACCCCTCCCTCCCCCCGGCCTGAGCGAGCCAGAGCCCCCGAATCAGCTGCTCCTTTAACCTCGTCCTGTCTGAGCGAAGAGCAGACGCCCTCGGGGGACCTACACACAGACGCGGGGCCAAATCCAAAGCTGAAGCCCGGGAGCTGTGCGAGCAAAGAAGAGACAGGGAAATCTCTCCCAGCAGCCTCAGAAGCAGCGGATTAAAGCTCCACAATCAACTAGAAGTGCCCTGCATCTGTGGAATACTTGAATAGACAGCAAATCATCCCAAGTTGAGGAGGTGGACTTTGGGAGCAAGATATATTATTCTTTTCCCCTTTTCCTCTTTTTGTGAGTGTGTATGCTTCTGTGTGAGATTTTGTCTGTATAGATTTGCTTTCACCATTTGTCCTAGGGTTCTGACCGTCCCATTATTTTTCTTTTTTTTTCCTTTTTAAAATTTTTCTTCTTAATAATTATTTTTTATTTTAATAACTTGATTTTATCCTACTTTATTTTAACTTCTTTCTTTCTTCCTTCCTTTCTTTCTTTTCTTTCTTCCTTCCTTTCTTCCTTCCTTTCTTCCTTCCTTTCTTCCGTCCTTTCTTCCTTCCTTCCTTCTTTTCTTTCCTTTCTATTTGTTCTCCCTTTTATTCTGAGCCGTGTGGATTAAAGGCTCTTGGTGCTCCAGCC
>NC_041233.1:26513144-26513543 GCF_002837175.3 Physeter macrocephalus | reverse complement strand
GCTAAACAATACACTACTTAATAACGAAGTGATCACTGAAGAAATCAAAGAGGAAACCAAAAAATACCTAGAAACAAATGACAAGGAAAACACGACCACCCAAAACCTATGGGATGCAGCAAAAGCAGTTCTAAGAGGGAAGTTTATAGCAATACAATCCTACCTTAAGAAACAGGAAACATCTCGAATAAACAACCTAACCTTGCACCTAAAGCAATTAGAGAAAGAAGAACAAAAAACACTCAAATTTAGCAGAAGGAAAGAAATCATAAAGATCAGATTAGAAATAAATGGAAAAGAAATGAAGGAAACGATAGCAAAGATCAATAAAACTAAAAGCTGATTCTTAGAGAAGATAAACAAAATTGATAAACCATTAGCCAGACGCATCAAGAAAAA
>NC_041233.1:26510963-26511442 GCF_002837175.3 Physeter macrocephalus | reverse complement strand
GGAAAACTGGACAGGTATATGTAAAAGTATGAAATTAGAACACTCCCTAACACTATACACAAAAATAAATTCAAAATGGGTTAAAGACCTAAATGTAAGGCCAGACACTATCAAACTCTTAGAGGAAAACACAGGCAGAAAACCCTATGATATAAATCACAGCAAGATCCTTTTTGACCCACCCCCTAGAGAAATGGAAATAAAAACAAAAATAAACAAATGGGACCTAATGAAACTTAAAAGTTTTGCACAGCAAAGGATACCATAAACGAGACCAAAAAACAACCCTCAGAATGGGAGAAAATACTTGCAAATGAAGCAACTGACAAGGATTAATCTCCAAAATTTACAAGCAGCCTATGCAGCTCAATAACAAAAAAACAAACAACCCAATCCAAAAATGGGAAGAAGACTTAAATAGACATTTCTCCAAAGAAGATATACAGATTGCCAACAAACACATGAAAGAATGCTCAATA
>NC_041233.1:26490077-26509983 GCF_002837175.3 Physeter macrocephalus | reverse complement strand
GTAAAGCAGAAACTAACACACCATTGTAAAGCAATTATACTCCAATAAAATGTTAAAAAAAAGAAATAAAATTTAGAAAACAAAAAACAGTGTGGTATTGGCACAAAAACAGACATATGGATCAATGGAAAAGAATAGAGAGCCCAGAAATAAACCGACAAACCTATGGTCAATTAATCTTTGACAAAGGAGACAAAAATATACAATGAAGAAAACACAGTCTCTTCAGCAAGTGGTGCTGGGAAAGCTGGAGAGCTGCATGTAAATCAATGAAGTTAGAACACACCCTCTCACCATGCACAAAAATAAATTCAAAATGGCTTAAAGACTTAAATATAAGACATGACACCATAAAACTCCTAGAAGAAAACATAGGCAAAACATTCTCTGACATAAATCATTCCAATGTTTTCTTAGTTCAATCTCCCAAGGCAACAGAAATAAAAGCAAAATGAAGTAAGTCAGACAAAGAAAGAGAAATATCATATGGTATCACTTACATGTGGAATCTAAAAAACGTGTACAAATGAACTTATTCACAAAACATAAGTAGAGTCACAGATGTAGAAAACAAACTTATGGTTACCAGGGATAGAGGGAGGAGAGATAAATTGAAAGATTGAGATTGACATATACACACTACTATATAAAAATAGATAACTAATAAGGACCTACCATATGGCACAGGGAACTCTACTCAATACTCTGTAATGGCCTATACAGGAAACGAATCTAAAAAAAGAATGGATATATCAATATGTATATGTACAACTAATTCACTTTGCTGTACACCTGAAATTAACACAACATTGTAAATCAACTATACTCTGATAAAAAATTTTTTAAAAAGAAATAAAAGCAAAAATAAATGAATGGGACCTAATCAAAGCTATAAGCTTTTGGGATTTCCCTGGTGGTGCAGTGGATAATACTCCATGCTCCCAGTGCAGGGGGCCTGGGTTCAATCCCTGGTCAGGGAACTAGATCCCACACACATGCCACAACTAAGATTTCACATGCCACAACTAAGGAGCCCGTGAGCTGCAACTAAGGAGTCCACCTGCCTCAACTAAGGAGCCCAGGTGCCAAAAATAAGGAGCCAGCTACCCACAACTAGGAGCCCTGGAGCCACAACTAAGGAGGCCACCTGCCGCAACTAAGACCTGGCACAACCAAATAAATAAATAAATATATATATTTTAAAAAGCCATAAGCTTGGGGCTTCCCTGGTGGCGCAGTGGTTGAGAGTCCGCCTGCCAATGCAGGTGACGCAGGTTCGTGCCCCGGTCCGGGAGGATCCCACATGCCGCAGAGCGGCTGGGCCCGTGAGCCAGGGCCGCTGAGCCTGCGCGTCCGGAGCCTGTACTCCGCAACGGGAGAGGCCACAGCAGTGAGAGGCCCGCGTACCGGGAAAAAAAAAAAAAAAAAAAAGCCATAAGCTTTTGCACAGTCAAGGAAACCATAAGCAAAACAAAAAGATTACCTGCGAACTGGGAGAAAATATTTGCAAATGATGCAATCAACAAGGGTTTACTTTCCAAAATATACAAACAGCTCATACAACTCATAACAAAAAAAACAAACAACCCAATCGAAAAATGGGCAGGAGACCTAAATAGACATTTCTCCAAAGAAGACATACAGATGGCCAATAGGTGCATGAAAAGTTGCTCCACATCACTAATTATTAGAGAAATGCAAATTAAAACTACAATGAGGTACCACCTCACAGCAGTCAGAATGGCCATCATCAGATAGTCTACAAATAATAAGTGCTGGAGAGAGTGAGAAGAAAAGGGAACCCTCCTACACTGTTGGTGGCAATGTAAATTGGTGCAGTACCTATGGAAAACAGTGTGGAAGTTCCTTAAGAAACTAAAAATAGAGCTACCATATGATCCAGCAATCCCACTCCTGGGCATATATCCGGAAAAAACTATAACTTGAAAAGATACTTGCACCCAATCTATTGAATACATAGCAGCACTATTTACAATAACCAAGACATGGAAGCAACCTAAATGTCCATTGACAAATGAATGGATAAAGAAGATGTGGTTCATATATACAATGGAATATTACTCAGCCACAAAAAAGAATGAAATAATGCCATTTGCAGCAACATGGATAGAACTAGAGATTATCATACTAAGTTAACAAGGTCCTACCGTATAGCACAGGGAACTATATCCAATATCCTATGATAAAACATAAGAGAGAAACAGACTAGAAAAGTTAAGCACACAATGAGAAAGAAAACCGGAAAAGGCAAAAGAATGAACATTTTAATGAAATTGTTTTATAAGGAATTAAGAAGGGAGTTGACTATTGATGAAAGTTATTTTCACTTTGGCAAAATGAAAATAATTATTAATATGTATACTTTAAAAAATAATGGAAAAGGATATATATATGTGTATGTATGTATAACTGAATCACTTTGCTGTATACCAGAAACTAACACATCGTAACATTGTAAATCAACTATACTTGAATTTTTTTAAAAAAAGATTCAGATTCTTTAATAGTTAGAGGATGATTCAGGCCTTCTATTGTTTTGTCGGTTTTGGTCATTTTTGTTTTTCTAGGACTTTGTCCAGTTTACCTAAATCTTCAAACATATTTTCAAACAAAAGTTGTTCAACTGTCCATTGAATCTATCACTAAGTCCTCCCTTCTATCAAACCCTCAGAATTGCGCTGTGGGGTCACTGTATGTACTCTTTAAAAAAATTTTTTTTAATTTGTTTTATTTATTTATTTTGGGCTGCGTTGAGTCTTCATTGCTGCGCGCGGGCTTTCTCTAGTTGCGGCGAGCGGGGGCTACTCTTCGTTGCGGTGCGCGGGCTTCTCATCGCGGTGGCTTCTCTTGTTGCGGAGTACGGGCTCTAAGCGTGCGGGCTCAGTAGTTGTGGCTCGTGGCCTCTAGAGCACAGGCTCAGTAGCTGTGGCGCACGGGCTTAGCTGCTCCGCGGCATGTGGGATCTTCCCGGACCAGGGCTCAAACCCATGTCCCCTGCGTTGGCAGGTGGATTCTTAACCACTGTGCCACCAGGGAAGTCCCCACCGCGTGTACTCTTGTCAAGGGGTCACAGAGGTAGCGTTTTTGCCTCCACTGCAACAACCTGTGAGTAACCTGAGCCACACTTTCCTGGACCGCCCCCCCACCCCCCCACCTCCCCCCACCCCACTCCCTGCCGCCAGAGCCGTGAAGGCAGTCTGAGCATTAGCAAGTTACAACTACTGCCTGTAACTCACCAGAAAGTTCAAGGGAAAGCCACATTCCCTCCCAGCCTCGGCTCCAGAAGACAGCTGCAGTGTGCCCCTGATGGTAAGAGTCTGGGGTCGACCGAGCCATCTCCCCTCCGCCGGCCCTTCCAGTAACTCCTTCAGCTTCCTCTGTCGTCACTGACTTCCCCAGCTGAGCAGGGGACATCAGTGACCTCACTTTGGCAACAGTCATTCGTGTCCCACTCCCATCTCTGTTGCTAGTTCATTTCCCCACTGAGGACAAGCAGCATCTAGCAGGTTGGGGTAAGGGCTGGGACCTGAGGATAAAAGAGGAGCTTATGGGGCAGTGAGGGGTTATCTGTTTATCCTAGAGTGACTTCATGTGTGCTTATGCTAACGTGAGAAACAGATGGGTGTAACCTCAGCAATGGCTTCAGGGAGGTGCCCGTTTGGGATGCACCTTGCCATTCACCTTTCCCAGTGGAGCCCCCTTCCTTCTTGACACTTTCAGAGAAACCATAAAGGGTGAGAATGCTGGGTGGTGTTCCCGAGCCCTTGCCTCCTGGGGGGGTCCCCGGCTTGCAGCCCTCACCCTCCATTTGTCCCCTGGGTTGGTTCCTTCCTGCTACCCCACAACCCCCTGCCCCAGAAAAGCAGCCACTCCTGAGCTCTGCCTCTCTCCAAGGATGGCTGCCCTGAGGGTCCTGGCAGCATTGTCCTCCATCTGGCCAACCAGCTGAGGAGAGCAGAGGACACGAGCAGCTGCCGGGAGTCTTGGGGTCAAAGGTCCTACAGACTCACTCAGGAACTGGCTACTCAGGCAGGACAGGAAACTGATGTTTTGAGGGATGAGTTGGTGCCCAGCTGGGCACTGAAGGGGTTAAAGGAACATGGTGGAAGATAGCAGAATGGAGGCACATGGTGCTGCTGGAAAAAAGCTAGCCTTGTGCGTGGATGATTAGAACTGAATATCAGTAAACAATGCCTTCTCCCCTCATTAAGGACAAATCTGTATGTATAATGTGCCTATTTTCTCTTTCATTAACTTATAAATGGCCACTACTTTAAAGCCACTTAACCAGCAGTTTTGACTTGCCCATCAGCCCGGGGATCTGATGTGTCTCCTCTCCTACACAGACAGAGGCGCCCACTTCAGCACCCAGCTCCCATGGGGGGAGAGGCTGTGGGAGTGCTCCTGCGAGATGCCACAGGCAGAGCTGCAGCAGCTCCCAGAAGGGAGTGGAGAGAGGGTGTGAGGGCAGACCCCAGGCCCAGGCCACCGCCCACCCACCCCCTCCCCCACCACGCCCCTCTGATGACTCATTCTCATTCTCTAAATTGCTTTCTGACCTTGAGTAGCTTGAGAACCCTGACTCTTGGGAGCCCCTGAGAATGTGGCCAATCTTCAAGTGTTCCTTAGGACGACGCCCAGCAACAAGCGGGGACCAGAAATCCCAGTGATGAGATAGATATCAGTTCTGCCCTCATGAAACTCACAGTCCTGTAGAGAGAGCAAGCAGCATGTACATGTTAAGGAAGGGACGCTGTAAGAAAGGTTCACACAAAATGGAAATCTTCAATGAAAGTCAGGAAGGCGCCCCAGATGTATGTCTCCTCCATCAATCTGGAAACTTCCCTGGGAACTGATAACATCTCTCCCTCATCAGGCAAGGAGCTTCAGGGGATACTGACCATGTCCTTCCCACCAGACTAGGAGATCCCCTGGAGGCAGAGACGCTCTCTCCCATCAGATAGGAGATTCTACAATTAGGAACTATTGCCTCATTAGATTAAAAAATCCCACGAGTGAGGGATCAGTCCAAGGGTAGGGCGCTGTCTCCCCATCTTTCTCTGGGTAGCCTCCCAGGACCCTGAATAAAGACAGACTCCTTACATCACTCCCTCTCTCCTGGGGCCCCAAAGTGTGCCCCAAACCTATGCCAGGGCTTGAGAGGGGCAGGGACAATGCCAAAGTGGGAGATGATACAATCTTTGCCCTCAGAAGCATCGACTAGCTTTTCAGTTTTGCAGTGACACTGATCCACACAAAGAGACAGTGAGACAAGGGAAAGGGGACTGAAGGCACCACTTATGGAGCACCCTGGTGGTGGCGACAGGGGCAGGTACGTGACCCGTTCTGTTATCCCACAGAAGAGCTCACAAGCCCAGGAGGTGAATACTATTTTCCCCATCCCACAAATGAAGCACTGGAGACCCAGAGACGGAAAGGGATTCACTCAAGGTCACACAGTCCGTCAGTGGCGGAACTGGGAATCGAACGGTCTCTGGCTCTTTCCACCATAGCCAAGCGTCACCCCATGTGAGTACAAGAGCCTTATCAGCAGTAGAGGCAAGAGGAGAAGAGGAAGAGCAATGAGACTGGCGGCACCAGGCCTGGGGACAGGAGCTTCTGCTGGACCTCAACTGCGGGAACAGCTTGGAGAGGCCAAGGGCATTCTGAGAGCCTTTGATGGTGAAGCTGGGTACAGCCCCATCTCTGAGGCCCTGTACCGTCCCTGAACAGGGCAAATGGAGGACCCTCAGTCCTGGTGAGGGACCTTACTCATAAATCCAGTCATTCCTCAAAAATGCCATCTCCTGAGAATATTTTTAGACTGACTTCTGTTGGACGCTGGGTGGTTCTGCTGTTGGGACAGTATCACCTTCACCATCATCATTAGCATGGTTAGTCATTCTAAAGAATTGGAAACAACCCAAATATCCATCCACAACAGAGTGGAAAAATTCACATGTGGAATGCTTGACAGCAGTTAAAAGGAATGAAGCAGACCCACGTGGGCTAGACATGGCCAAATCTCCAAGACATATATTGTTGAATGAGAAAAAACAACTTGCATGTTGATATATTTAGTGTGATACCACTTATGTAAAAAGAGAAGTCTCAAACAAGGTGCTTTCAGTGGCTACATATTATACTAAAAGGGTCTGTAAAATACATCAAACTGTTAACAGTGGTTACGCCTGATTAGGGGTGGCTGTAACCAGGATGGGAAGTGATCAAAGGGGACTTTGGTCACCCTAGGCAGGGTGACCGCTTGCCCAGGTTTGCCCAGAACGGCCTCTGTTTTCTCTGTTGCTGCTATAACTAATAATAGCACTGCCTTTCACTCTCAAAAGTGTTCAGACTGGGTGATAAGTTACTTAATTACCCTACTTATCTGTAGGGTTTAATTTTTTACAAAAAGAATATATTAAGTGATCACTTGTGTCATTTCTAGCAGTGTATCGAGAGAAGGTAAAGCCTTCCTCTCCTTCTCCAGGGCCCCAGTCCCACTCCTCAGAGGTAACCCACTGTTAACATTTCTAACATCCTTCTTGAAACTGTAACTCTTGGGACTTCCCTGGTGGCGCAGTGGTTAAGAATCCGCCGGCCAATGCGAGGGACACGGGTTCGAGCCCTGGTCCGGGAAGATCCCACATGCCGCGGAGCAACTAAGCCCGTGAGCCACAACTACCGAGCCTGCACTCTAGAGACTTCTCACCACAATGAGAAGCCCACACAACGCAACGAAGAGTAGCTCCCGCTTGCCACAACTAGAGAAAGCCCATGCACAGGAACAAAGACCCAATGCAGCCAAAAAACAAACAAACAAAAAGAAATGGTAACTTTGTATATAACCACGTAACCTTAAAACACAGAGAAAAAGACATGGAATTATGCAGCACACCCTGTTTTGAAACTTGCTTTTTTCACTTAATTTTGTCTGTATCTGGGTATCAGGAAAACCTAACATAGATCCTTGTGTCCCGTCAACAGAGATTCAGTTTCTGTGGGTTGGCAGTGGGGCCCACGGATGTGTATTTCTGACGAGTTTTCTGGGTGATTTTGATGCCAGTGGTCCATGGACTCCATGCTAACCTTTGTCCATAAAACAGTCATTCATCCAGTTATTTAATAAACAATCATGGACCCTTGCTCTGGGTTTGGCCCTGGCTAAGCCTGAAATTCAGCAGAGAACATAACGCAGTCCCTGCCCTCCAGGGCACAGCCTCAGGTCTACTTCCAGCGGGACCAGTCATCTCTGACAGTGGGTTGAACGGGCTATGAGCATGGGCACTGGGGTCAGACAAGCCTAATCCTGGCACTTTCTCTTTCTGACCATCTGACCTTGGGAAAAGTACTTAGCCACTCTCTGCCTCAGTTACCTGGTCTGTAAAATGGACATCAAAATCCCCATGTCACATGATGGGCACTCCATAAGTTGCAGCTACTCTCAGTAATAATAAATTAATTATAATGAACATATACATAATAATAAAACTCCTATAGCATTCTTGCCAAGTATGTTTAAACTAAATTCAATCATGGGGAAATAATCTGACAATCCGAACTCAGAGATATTCTAGAAAACTTGACTATATGCTCCAAAAATGTCAGTGTCATGAAAGACAAAAAAAAAAAAAAAGAGAGAGAGAGAGAGAGAAACTATTCTAGATTAGAGAAGAGAAAAGAGACATACAACTTAATGCAAAGTGTGTTCCAGGCTTTCATCAATCCGAACTCAGAGATATTCTAGAAAACTTGACTATATGCTCCAAAAATGTCAGTGTCATGAAAGACAAAAAAAAAAAAAAAAGAGAGAGAGAGAGAGAGAAACTATTCTAGATTAGAGAAGAGAAAAGAGACATACAACTTAATGCAAAGTGTGTTCCAGGCTTTCATATATATATATATATATATATACACACACACATATATATGTATACATAATGTCATTGTGATATATATATTATATATATTTATATATTTATCATTGGGATAAGTGGGAGATATGAATATCAACTGTATATTATATAATGATATTGTAGCAATGTTAAATTTCTTTATTGTGATAACTGCACTATGTAAATGTTCTCCTTCTTAGGATGTGTGCTGAAATATTTAGGGATAAAGTGTCATGATGTCTGCAAATAACTCTCAAATGGTTCAGAAAATTGTGTGTGTAGGGATGGGGGGAGAAAAAAGAGAGAAAGGGAGACAGAAAGACAGACAGAGAGAGAATATGTTGCAAAATGTTAACAATTGATATATCTAGGTGAGTATATGCGTGTTCCTATTCTATTATTCCCATTTACTTTGTAGATTTAAATTTTTCCAAAATAAAAAATTTGGGAAAATGAAATCTAATGGTTTTAGAAAATAACATTCAGGACAGTGGTTGACTGGGGAAGGAGGGAGTGACCGGGAGGGGAGTGTGGCTGGCAGCTTCCTGACTTTGGTGGATGTCCTATATCTTGAACTGAGTGTGTTCATTTTTGGAGGATTCATTGAGCTGAGCACCTATGATTTCTCCTCTTTTTGTGTGTAGGCTACATGCCAAGAAATAATTTTATTTAGAATCATCATCATAATAAAGCATCTTTCCCAGCATCCTACCCTCTGATCTGGTTCTGTAAATGCAAGATGGGTCCAGTCGGGAGGGAAGGCTGGGGCGGGGCCATCCTTCCCTGACAGTGTGACTCATCCGAGAGGAGGGACAGCAGGGCCTGAGTCTGATGACAGCCTGCCTCTCAGTCTGACCCCATGGGGAGGAGGCCGGCTGCTTCCGGAGGTGCCCCAGCCTGCGCCTCCGAGCCATGGCCACTCCTGCTGCCAGCCCCTGCAGCGGGAGTTTGGCCTTGACTCCACACTTCTCAGGCCCCAGCGTTCTTCTCTCTTGTCAGCCTTGTGGGCCCAGATGGATGTGGGCTTAATGAAGCATCTCATCTTGTGTGAGAAGGAAGTCCAGGGGTCACATTTTCCTCTCCTTGCATTGTTTCCCCATGTGCTTGATCTGATCTGCTTCACTAGCTGGAGACAGAAATGTAGTCATGTCTCTGTGTTTTACAGATTGATCGCTGGAGTCCTCATCAGCCTAAGTTAACAGGAACAATAACAATGGCTAACACTTACACAGTGCTTACTACATGCCAGATCCTGTTCTGAGTACTTTATGTATATAACTCATTTAATCTTACAACAGCCCTCTGAGGCAGGGTTGTTTTTTTTAAATCCATTTTACAGATGGGGAAATTGTGGCATAGAGAAGGAATTTGCCCAAGCAGGACTGACTGCATAATTGGCAGGGCCAAGTGAAAAATGAAAATAGAGGAGTGGAAGGGGGTCCTTGTTCAAAAATAACTTATTATAAAAAAAGAATGAAGTAATGCCATTTGCAGCAACATGGATGGACCTAGAGATTGTCACACTAAGTGAAGTAAGCCAGACAAAGACAAATATATGATATAGCTTATACATGGAATCTAAAAAAACAATGATACATATGAACTTAGTTACAAAACAGAAATAGACCCACAGACGTAGAAAACAAACTTATGGTTACCAAAAGGGAGGGGGGAGGGATAAATTAGGAGTTTGGGATTAACATATACACACTACTGTATATAAAATAGATAACCAACATGGACCTACTGTCAAGCACGGGGAACTCTACTCAATATTTTGTAATAACCTATAAGGGAAAAGAATCTGAAAAAGAATAGATAGATATGTATATATAACTGAATCACTGTGCCATACACCTGAAACTAACACAACATTGTATCATAAATCAACTATACCGCAGTTAAAAAAATAAAATAAAATATGGCTGACAGATTTTTTTTAAATTATTAAGACTTTCAAGACAGCAAGCATTAAGCCCAGCATGGTGCCTGTTTAAGGCCGGCTCCGGTGAGGCGGTACAGGTCTGCAGCCCATGAGGTCAGGCCAGGGAAGTAGCAGAGCAAAAACTGGAACCCGAGCAGTCTGACTCCAGAGTCCATCCTCCTATCCACGGTGCTATACAACCCTCTACCCTCAGGGTCTTCCTCCGCTCACCTTCCCCAAGGTGCCCAAGAACTGGAACCATGACTCAGTGCATCAGGATCTGTCCTGGCTCTAAAAGCCAGGTGGAAAAAATAAATAAATAAATAAAAAATAAAAGCCAGGTGGAGCCAGAATTGAACAGTCTAATCAGCCCGCTGCCACAAGGGGTCGCTGTTGAAAACTGGTCCTGCGCAGTTTGCTGCCTCCCCGTCCACAGCTCAGTGCTGCCCTTGCTGAGTAAACCTTGGAGGTGCACAGCAGCGCCCCACACTGGGCTCCAGGCTACAACTCTTTTATTTCACACTCTTATGTGCAGCCACTGCTCCCACAGCACAACCTCTACCAGAGTGCCTGGAGGTCTCTGCCATGTCAGCTGCTGGCTGGGCACCAGCCTCACTAACAAGGATCTACGCCTGATATTAGCTTGGTTCACCTATTCAGCGTCCCCGTTTCCTGATGGTGAGGTTCCCCTGTGGCATTCCTTCTACCCTTTCTTGCCAAAGGATCTCAGAGAGGCCCAACTCATTACAACAGAAAGGCTCTAGTAATCTTTTTTTTTTTTTGCGGTATGCGAGCCTCTCACTGTTGTGGCCTCTCCCGTTGCGGAGCAAGCCTCCGGAAGCACAGGCTCAGCGGCCATGGCCCACGGGCCCAGCCGCTCCACGGCACGTGGGATCTTCCCGGACCGGGGCATGAACACATGTCTCCTGCATCGGCAGGCGGACCCCCAACCACTGCGCCACCAGGGAAGCCCTCTAGTAATCTTAAACCCCCAAAGGGAAGGGTCAGTCAGGGTCTTGACCTCAGTCCTCCCATATGCAAATATCCTGCCTCTGTGATCAGCCCTGCAAAACCTTCTCAGAATCACGTAATTCCTTTTTGCACCCTTTTCCCAGAGCAATGTGTTTGCCTACTTAACATAAGCACTGCATAACTAAGAGAAGAGGGATTATTCTTTTGCCAGAAAATCTAGTTTTGCCTTCCTAGGCACACCATTACACAGGGTTTAACATGACTGGCACATCAGTGTCACACCCAGGTACTTTCTTAATAACATAGGTGTCTAAAAAGGGTTGACGAATGAGCTTTTAAAAGATGAAGGGTCAGAGGAGGGAGCAGAGCTGGTGGCATGTGGGTATTATAACCTCACTGGCTGATGAGGCCAGGAATGTCTGGATTACTCTGGTACCATGGGCATCTGTGCAGTCAAGCTGGCACCAGCTAGAGTTCCCCTCTGTATCAGTTAGAAGTGTATTCAGTTGCAGCTAACAGAATACCAACCAACAGCGGACTAAACAAATGGAGATTTATTATTTTCACCTGACAGAAATCTGGAGGTAGGCTAGTTACTGACATTGGTTTGTCAGCTCATGGCTGGTGTCATTACAATTCTCTTGGTCTTTCCCTCATAGAGGCTGATGGCTGCTGCAGATCCAGCCTTCAAGTCTGCATTCAAGGCAAAAAGAAGAAAGGGCAAGAAGGACCAGCACCAGCAGCATCCAATGCCTTTTATCAAGAAAGGAAAAGCCTTCCTAAGAGCCCCCAGCAGGTTTCAGCTTATGCCCCATTGGTCTGAACTGTGTCCCATGCCTTTCCTGGCTGCAAGGGAGTTTGGGAAAGTGAGCCTTTATGTTGCAGCAAAGAGGATGATGCCACACCCTTCCCCCTACAGTCATCCTAGGTGGCACAGGATCCCGGGGCCCCTTCCCAACAACCCCAGATTCTTTCCAGAGGAGCTACTGCATCCTGTGGCCCTCACAATGCCCCAGGCAAGAAGGGCCCACCCAAGGAGCCGGGATTCCCCTGAGCAGGAGGCCCGCTGACTTCAACCTTTTCCTTGGTGATTCATGGTGTTCTGCCAGCTGGGGGAGGTGACTAATTAGCTGTAGACTGATTAAGGGAATTTGCCCAAGCAGGACTGACTGCATAATTGGCAGGGCCAAGTGAAAAATGAAAATAGAGGAGTGGAAGGGGGTCCTTGTTCAAAAATAACTTATTATAAAAAAAGAATGAAGTAATGCCATTTGCAGCAACATGGATGGACCTAGAGATTGTCACACTAAGTGAAGTAAGCCAGACAAAGACAAATATATGATATAGCTTATACATGGAATCTAAAAAAACAATGATACATATGAACTTAGTTACAAAACAGAAATAGACCCACAGACGTAGAAAACAAACTTATGGTTACCAAAAGGGAGGGGGGAGGGATAAATTAGGAGTTTGGGATTAACATATACACACTACTGTATATAAAATAGATAACCAACATGGACCTACTGTCAAGCACGGGGAACTCTACTCAATATTTTGTAATAACCTATAAGGGAAAAGAATCTGAAAAAGAATAGATAGATATGTATATATAACTGAATCACTGTGCCATACACCTGAAACTAACACAACATTGTATCATAAATCAACTATACCGCAGTTAAAAAAATAAAATAAAATATGGCTGACAGATTTTTTTTAAATTATTAAGACTTTCAAGACAGCAAGCATTAAGCCCAGCATGGTGCCTGTTTAAGGCCGGCTCCGGTGAGGCGGTACAGGTCTGCAGCCCATGAGGTCAGGCCAGGGAAGTAGCAGAGCAAAAACTGGAACCCGAGCAGTCTGACTCCAGAGTCCATCCTCCTATCCACGGTGCTATACAACCCTCTACCCTCAGGGTCTTCCTCCGCTCACCTTCCCCAAGGTGCCCAAGAACTGGAACCATGACTCAGTGCATCAGGATCTGTCCTGGCTCTAAAAGCCAGGTGGAAAAAATAAATAAATAAATAAAAAATAAAAGCCAGGTGGAGCCAGAATTGAACAGTCTAATCAGCCCGCTGCCACAAGGGGTCGCTGTTGAAAACTGGTCCTGCGCAGTTTGCTGCCTCCCCGTCCACAGCTCAGTGCTGCCCTTGCTGAGTAAACCTTGGAGGTGCACAGCAGCGCCCCACACTGGGCTCCAGGCTACAACTCTTTTATTTCACACTCTTATGTGCAGCCACTGCTCCCACAGCACAACCTCTACCAGAGTGCCTGGAGGTCTCTGCCATGTCAGCTGCTGGCTGGGCACCAGCCTCACTAACAAGGATCTACGCCTGATATTAGCTTGGTTCACCTATTCAGCGTCCCCGTTTCCTGATGGTGAGGTTCCCCTGTGGCATTCCTTCTACCCTTTCTTGCCAAAGGATCTCAGAGAGGCCCAACTCATTACAACAGAAAGGCTCTAGTAATCTTTTTTTTTTTTTGCGGTATGCGAGCCTCTCACTGTTGTGGCCTCTCCCGTTGCGGAGCAAGCCTCCGGAAGCACAGGCTCAGCGGCCATGGCCCACGGGCCCAGCCGCTCCACGGCACGTGGGGTCTTCCCGGACCGGGGCATGAACACATGTCTCCTGCATCGGCAGGCGGACCCCCAACCACTGCGCCACCAGGGAAGCCCTCTAGTAATCTTAAACCCCCAAAGGGAAGGGTCAGTCAGGGTCTTGACCTCAGTCCTCCCATATGCAAATATCCTGCCTCTGTGATCAGCCCTGCAAAACCTTCTCAGAATCACGTAATTCCTTTTTGCACCCTTTTCCCAGAGCAATGTGTTTGCCTACTTAACATAAGCACTGCATAACTAAGAGAAGAGGGATTATTCTTTTGCCAGAAAATCTAGTTTTGCCTTCCTAGGCACACCATTACACAGGGTTTAACATGACTGGCACATCAGTGTCACACCCAGGTACTTTCTTAATAACATAGGTGTCTAAAAAGGGTTGACGAATGAGCTTTTAAAAGATGAAGGGTCAGAGGAGGGAGCAGAGCTGGTGGCATGTGGGTATTATAACCTCACTGGCTGATGAGGCCAGGAATGTCTGGATTACTCTGGTACCATGGGCATCTGTGCAGTCAAGCTGGCACCAGCTAGAGTTCCCCTCTGTATCAGTTAGAAGTGTATTCAGTTGCAGCTAACAGAATACCAACCAACAGCGGACTAAACAAATGGAGATTTATTATTTTCACCTGACAGAAATCTGGAGGTAGGCTAGTTACTGACATTGGTTTGTCAGCTCATGGCTGGTGTCATTACAATTCTCTTGGTCTTTCCCTCATAGAGGCTGATGGCTGCTGCAGATCCAGCCTTCAAGTCTGCATTCAAGGCAAAAAGAAGAAAGGGCAAGAAGGACCAGCACCAGCAGCATCCAATGCCTTTTATCAAGAAAGGAAAAGCCTTCCTAAGAGCCCCCAGCAGGTTTCAGCTTATGCCCCATTGGTCTGAACTGTGTCCCATGCCTTTCCTGGCTGCAAGGGAGTTTGGGAAAGTGAGCCTTTATGTTGCAGCAAAGAGGATGATGCCACACCCTTCCCCCTACAGTCATCCTAGGTGGCACAGGATCCCGGGGCCCCTTCCCAACAACCCCAGATTCTTTCCAGAGGAGCTACTGCATCCTGTGGCCCTCACAATGCCCCAGGCAAGAAGGGCCCACCCAAGGAGCCGGGATTCCCCTGAGCAGGAGGCCCGCTGACTTCAACCTTTTCCTTGGTGATTCATGGTGTTCTGCCAGCTGGGGGAGGTGACTAATTAGCTGTAGACTGATTAAGGACAAGGCAGGCAAAGTCCCAGGCGTGATAAACATGAACTTTCCATCTTCCCCCTCCCGTCCATTGCTGCCACCCACCACCAACAGCAGAAGGCAGGCCCGCGGCACCCCTCACGGTGCACCTGGCTGGGAGGCCAGCAGACGTCGTCCAGGCCACCACTCACACTGCCCGGAGCCAACCAGGGCATCGTGGCAGGGACGGGCACACTGGGTTTTCCTTCAGGGCTTCTCCTCTCCTCCAGCCTCTCTCAACCTTCTTGCTCTCGACCTGGTATGGTACCAGGACCAGGATTTCTAAACCAGCCTCTGCCCTAAAGAATCTACAGCTGAGGAATGTAGAAATGCAGAAAGGGGTGAGTTCAGTATGACCTGGAGTTGCTGGCCAGGACTCCACGGTGGTGCTTTGGGTGGGTTTTCTGAGTAGAGCAGTGGTCCTGGAGAAAGGGGAGGACACATGCACAGGAGTGGAGGCAAAATGAGCAGAACATGCTCCTGGGGCAGTGAGGAATCTGGAGACAGGCCTGGAGAGGGGCAAAGCCAGGGGCAGGATGGAGATGAGGACGAAGAGGAAGCAAGAGTTTAGATCTGAAGCCCAGCTGCTTCCAGCCTCAGCTCCTCCACAATAGGTGGCCTTCACATGCATGAGACCCCATGGGGGGTTCAGGGGGATCTGCACCCTCAGCTCCAGCTGTGACACCTGGCCTGTATCTCTCACTCCAGAAAGCACCTGCCAGGTGCAGGCAACCTTCATGCCACCAGGGCCTGGCCAAGCCACAGTGGAAAAGCTCTCTGACACATGAATCTTATACCAGATAAGGCTGTGATAAAGACAAAGGATACATTTCACCAACAGATAACAAGAGAGATTCAGTGAGTGTGATTTCTCAAGTCACCTCTGTTTTTCCATGAGGAGACCCCCTCAGCAGGTGGCCAAGATAAATGCCTATCTTAGGAGGCTTGGGAAGCACCCCACCCCCAGTCCACTCTGCCTGGCCCACTCTTACCCATCCCTTGGGTCTCAGCTCGTATCGTTTCTTCGAGGGAGCTTCCCTGACCCCTGCTAGGTCACTTTCTATGTATTCCCCTTCATCAGTTGTAACACAGCTTATATTAATGCATTTAGGTGACTGTCTTTACTACCATAGATTCAATCAGCAAATATTAATTGAGCCACGAACTGTGCTAAGTTCTGGGGATACCATGAGACATAGACCTACCCGCATGGAGCTTACAGCCTAGGCTTAAGTCCCAGCTTGTACCTAAGTGGGGATCCACCCTAACTGCAGAAGTAAGACCCCTCCCAGTCCCAGTAAAACAATGGGACAACTCATGCCCATTCAACTCATGGCCTCAGGCCACCCCCAGAAGGACCTTCCTGTGTGGTTGCTCAGGTTGTCCATGATACAAGGGGACTGTAGTGGATGCTAGTGTGCTGCCCATATTTCTCCTTCAGAGCCAAGGCACTCATTCCTCTAGCTGCTGGGAGTGTTGCCTGTTAATGGCTGGCAACCAAGTCCCCCTCCAGGACCTGTCCTCAGCCAAAGAGAGGCACATCAGTCCCAGAGTGATGTCTGCTCGTTTGAAATAACAAAGGCCTGCCCCCTTCCTTGCCTCAATCCAGGAGGCTTCCGTGCGGTTGTGGTCCAACTTTTCCCTCTACCCCATCCTACCTCCCTCACTCCCTCACTCAGGGCCTATTCCTGAGAGCACTCCTCAGTAAGACGCCTGCACGCAAATCTCGAGTCTCAGAGTCTGTTTCCTGGGGAACCTGAGAAAGAAACACGTTGGGGCAAAAATCCACCCTCACGTGTGACTACATGTGTCTGGAGGAAAGGACTCCTTTTTTCTCATCGGCACGAAGATGCCCTTTTATGACTTAGCAGCAGCCTGGCCCAGCCTGAGAGCTAAACAAGGAGCGCAACCCAGTGCTGGAAGGCCTTGGCACAGACATGGGGAGGGAATTGGGCCTTGCAGCCAAGTGATTTAGGAGACTCCAGAGGAGAGCATATCTGTGGTAAGAAGCCCACCAGCTCCTGGAGGCTGAATCCAGCTGATTAAGAGGCACCCAGGGCTAGTATTTCTGCAAGACAGCTGGGAAATAAGCTGAGGGAAACTGTTAATCCGGGATTTCCAACAATGTGGAAGGTGTCAGCCCAGCCCCAAACATCCTAACTCAGGCCCAGTGAGTGGGAACTCGTGTAGGTGGGTGCAGGAGGAAGGCGGGAGAAGCAGGAAGGAATTAGACTTTCACAAACTTTGTAATTGAAATCATTAATAGCAGTGAAACAAGTTGTCCATCCTACATGTAATTTGTAGTAATGTTTGGTTACTGAGATTAATTTCTAGTAATGAAATACTAATTAAACCATTTATTGAGTAATGTATTTGCTTGGTGGTGTTTTATGGCTGTTCGCTTGTAAATATTTTAATTACTTTTGCTAAGTAATTAGCATTTACTAAATAATTTCCAAACTATTTATTAATTTCCAGAAATTCTCAGCCAACCAACAAGTTATTGTTTTACTTTATATCAGTAATTAAAGCCTGGGTTGTTTTTTTTTTTAGACTTTGAGTGAAGAGAAAGAGTAATACAGTCTATTCTATCACAGGAGATTGGGTGTATTAAAGCAAAAAAGGTGCTTCCCTGGTGGCACAGTGGTTGAGAATCTGCCTGCTAATGCAGGGGACACGGGTTCGAGCCCTGGTCTGGAAGGATCCCACATGCCGCAGAGCAACTGGGCCCGTGAGCCACAACTACTGAGCCTGCGCGTCTGGAGCCTGTGCTCCGCAACAAGAGAGGCCGCGATGGTGAGAGGCCCGCGCACCGCGATGAGGAATGGCCCCTGCTCGCCACAACTAGAGAAAGCCCTCGCACAGAAACGAAGACCCAACACAGCCCAAAATAAATAAATAAACAAATGTGGGGTTCAAAAAAAAGCAAAAAAAATATTATAAAGCAAAAAAAAAGGGACATAAAAACGACTCATAACCCAACATTACTCAAACACTGTTAATAAGATAAAGATATCTTTACAGACTTTCCTTATGGGCACATGTACTGTGTCTTTCAAAATAGAGATCATACCAACTACATGATTTATGGCCACCAAACTTTGCCAATTTTTGTATCACACTTTCTATTCTATTAAAATGCTAAACCACTCTAGAGAGGTAAAGTCTCTTTAACAATTAAAGAGACTTTCTGAAAGTAATATTTACTTTTTCTACCTCTATGCACCTACTATATGTCAGACACTATGCAAAGTAATTTACACATTATTGGTAGTAATAAACTACTCTGGCAGTAGTCTGTGTAAAACTGGGCTACCCACATGATACAGGCTTAGCATGAAGTCATTCATCTTCAGTAAAATAATGGTCTGGGAGGAAAAAAAAAAATTACCAAAATAAATGAAATACGGTCACAGTGAATGTAGTTCTGGGACCTGCTTTTCTTGCTTAAAATATAATAAACAGGGCTTCCCTGGCGGCGCAGTGGTTGAGAATCTGCCTGCCAATGCAGGGCACACGGGTTCGAGCCCTGGCCTGGGAGGATCCCACATGCCGCGGAGCAACTGGGCCCGCGAGCCACAACTACTGAGCCTGCGCGTCTGGAGCCTGTGCTCCGCAACAAGAGAGGCCGCGATGGTGAGAGGCCCGCGCACTGCAATGAGGAATGGCCCCTGCTCGCCACAACTAGAGAAAGCCCTCGCACAGAAACGACCCAACACAGCCCAAAATAAATAAGTAAATAAATTTATTTTAAAAAAATAAATAAATAAAATATAATAAACATCTTTCCATTTCAATAAATATGGAGGAGTAGCAGTGTCCTTTTTACTAGCTGCATAGCATTCTATATTCCCAGTCATTATTTAATGCCTAATTGCTGGACATTTTGGTTGTTTTCAGTTCACTATTGTGAACAAGCTTATAATGAATGTCAGTATACACAGATGTGCACTTGTCACCTACTTCCTTAGAACGTATTCCTAGAAGTGGAATTGCTGGGTCAAAGCGCAGGAACGTTTTTAAGACTTTTGATTCCTGTTGCCCACATGCTTTAAGAAAATTTGAACAAATTCATATTCCCATCAGTAGAGGTGAAAGACCTGTTTCCCTGCACTATACACAATTATTATTATTTTAAATCTCATGTCACTTGTTCTTGCTCCCTGTCTAAAGCAGAGGCAGCCCAGGAAAGCATCCTGAATCCCAGAACTTCACAACCCACCACCCCACTGGCTCAGGAGAAACACAGTTGGTTGGCTCATGAAGACCTACATGCTATGCCTTCACAGCTTACGTAGCACCAAAATGTTTAACATTATTCCCTACCACACCATCCCCCCTCCCCCAGCCTCTTCCTTTCCAGCCAGGACACCGCTTCCCTGAAGGCATCAGCAGAGGTGGAACAAAGGGCTTGGCTCCCCGCTGGCAGATGCCCGCCCCATGTAGTGTCAGAACAGGCACCTGTCTAGGCCTTCTCCCTTTATCTCTTGACGAAATATCGCCCCACCAGCATGTCACAGTGCCTAAAAATTCTACCATCAGTGGCGCACACTAAGGAGTTTTGTAAACATTCAGAGGTTAGCCTGGGTGACATTTTATGATCTGATAAGTTTTCCAGAGGCTCTCCCATCTCCTTTCCAATGCTCCTTTCTCACCTGCTGTCAAGTCACCTGGTGCCTCTGGCCGTCCCAAATGCCCATCCTTAGCCCCCATACCCCTCCTTGGACAGGACCACCTTGAATAATGTTTTAGTACCTGTGAGAAGGTACCTCCTCCAAACAAACCAAAAAGCCTTCTTAGAGGGAGGAGATATTTCAACAACTCTTTGAATAAAGAGAGGGATGTAAATTCGGGAGGGAAAGGTGAGAGTGAATTGAGAGACGGCTTGATGTGGAGATAGAAGGGGGCGGTCACTGACGTTGCCCCCTCCCAAAAGAAAACCACAAAACAGAGCACACAGCTGGAGTTTGCTGTTTCTCCAAAGAATGAGAATTCCCACAAGCACATTCCTATGGTACCACTGTGAGTTATTTTCCTCTTTTCTTTGCATCCATTTCCTCTCTCTCCCTAGAGCATGTCGTGTCTCAGGCACTTCCCCAGGCCCTCAAAAATTGCTCAGAAGGGCACCCCTGGTGGCGCAGTGGTTGAGAGTCTGCCTGTCAATGCAGGGGACACGGGTTCGTGCCCTGGTCCGGGAAGATCCCACATGCCGCGGAGCGGCTGGGCCCGTGAGCCATGGCCGCTGAGCCTGCGCGTCC
>NC_041233.1:26468398-26489391 GCF_002837175.3 Physeter macrocephalus | reverse complement strand
TTAGAACGTATTCCTAGAAGTGGAATTGCTGGGTCAAAGCGCAGGAACGTTTTTAAGACTTTTGATTCCTGTTGCCCACATGCTTTAAGAAAATTTGAACAAATTCATATTCCCATCAGTAGAGGTGAAAGACCTGTTTCCCTGCACTATACACAATTATTATTATTTTAAATCTCATGTCACTTGTTCTTGCTCCCTGTCTAAAGCAGAGGCAGCCCAGGAAAGCATCCTGAATCCCAGAACTTCACAACCCACCACCCCACTGGCTCAGGAGAAACACAGTTGGTTGGCTCATGAAGACCTACATGCTATGCCTTCACAGCTTACGTAGCACCAAAATGTTTAACATTATTCCCTACCACACCATCCCCCCTCCCCCAGCCTCTTCCTTTCCAGCCAGGACACCGCTTCCCTGAAGGCATCAGCAGAGGTGGAACAAAGGGCTTGGCTCCCCGCTGGCAGATGCCCGCCCCATGTAGTGTCAGAACAGGCACCTGTCTAGGCCTTCTCCCTTTATCTCTTGACGAAATATCGCCCCACCAGCATGTCACAGTGCCTAAAAATTCTACCATCAGTGGCGCACACTAAGGAGTTTTGTAAACATTCAGAGGTTAGCCTGGGTGACATTTTATGATCTGATAAGTTTTCCAGAGGCTCTCCCATCTCCTTTCCAATGCTCCTTTCTCACCTGCTGTCAAGTCACCTGGTGCCTCTGGCCGTCCCAAATGCCCATCCTTAGCCCCCATACCCCTCCTTGGACAGGACCACCTTGAATAATGTTTTAGTACCTGTGAGAAGGTACCTCCTCCAAACAAACCAAAAAGCCTTCTTAGAGGGAGGAGATATTTCAACAACTCTTTGAATAAAGAGAGGGATGTAAATTCGGGAGGGAAAGGTGAGAGTGAATTGAGAGACGGCTTGACGTGGAGATAGAAGGGGGGGGGGTCACTGACGTTGCCCCCTCCCAAAAGAAAACCACAAAACAGAGCACACAGCTGGAGTTTGATGTGGAGATAGAAGGGGGCGGTCACTGACGTTGCCCCCTCCCAAAAGAAAACCACAAAACAGAGCACACAGCTGGAGTTTGCTGTTTCTCCAAAGAATGAGAATTCCCACAAGCACATTCCTATGGTACCACTGTGAGTTATTTTCCTCTTTTCTTTGCATCCATTTCCTCTCTCTCCCTAGAGCATGTCGTGTCTCAGGCACTTCTCCAGGCCCTCAAAAATTGCTCAGAAGGGCATCCCTGGTGGCGCAGTGGTTGAGAGTCTGCCTGTCAATGCAGGGGACACGGGTTCGTGCCCTGGTCCGGGAAGATCCCACATGCCGCAGAGCGGCTGGGCCCGTGAGCCATGGCCGCTGAGCCTGCGCGTCCGGAGCCTGTACTCCGCAATAAGAGAGGCCACAACAGTGAGAGGCCCGCGTACCACAAAAAAAAAAAAAAAGTTGCTCAGAAGAGGGGAAGAGGAGGTGTGAGAGCCCCCAGCATTGGCTGAACATTGGAATCACCTGAGGCTCTTTAAAAAATACTGATTAATATCTGTATCCCACCTTAAAAGTTCTGATGTAATTGGCCTGGTTTGACCTGGGCCTCAGAGTTTTAAAAATATCACAGGTTATTCCAATATGCCACCAAGGCCGAGAACTACAGGTGTAGAGTTTGGACTTCATCTAGTACACAGCAGAGCCTATTGAGGATTTGTAAATGACACAACACAGTGGAAAACAACACTAATTGGAAAGACGACCACATCAAGTAAAAATAATAAGAGCAAATAACAATACAGCATTTTTTGGATTCCAGGCACTTTTCTTAGATATATATTATATTATATACTTTTAAAGTATATATGATATAAGAAATGCTAAGAAGCCCAGACAGGATAAATACAAAGAAAACCATACCCACACTTCTGGCACATCAGAGTAAAACTGCCAAAAGACAAAGGCAAAGAAAAACCTTAAAAAACAGAGAAAAAAGGAATACTACCTTCAAAGTAGTAATAATAACAATAACTGACTTCTCTATGGAAACAATGGAGGCCAGAACAAGAAAGTAAGTAGGAATATATATATATCTATACACAAACTACTTTATATATAATACTTGTTAAATCATCACAATAACTCTATAAGGTAGCTACTGTTATTATCACCATTTTAGTGATGAGAAAAGTGAGGCTCAAAAAAAGTTAATACCTTGTTCATGATCACAGGACAAGTAAACCATGGAACTGAGATTTGAATCCTGGAGTTCTGGCTCCAAAGTCCATGCTCTTTGTATTGCTTCTGGATATGGTGGATTAGCTTGTATCAGACCAACCTCTTCACCAAACACAACTAGGAAAGCAAGTTTGAACATAAAGAAAAGTTACCAGGGCACTGAAGACTTGAGAGGCCAAGATCACTAAGATGAAAGAAGTACATTGTGTGAACCTGATATCTGGTCACATTTTTCCCCTGCAGGCATGTGCAGATTTGTAAACAAACATCCGAGGGGCCCAGAAGCTGAGTAGATATTCAGCAGTCTCCTGGGACTGAGGATTTTAAAAATGAATTCTGGGATGCCGAAACATAGGAAACTTAGCAAACATCTCCAGCTTTCAGCTGGGACACCTGACAGGTTATAGCCTAAAAGTAAGGGCTAACCTTACTTCTAGGATATGTAAAGAGATGACCCATCATAAAAGCTGAAACCCAGATTTAAACCATCTCAATCTAGATTAAGATGATCTAACTCTGACCTCAAGTAACAGCAAACCCCCTCTGAAGGAAGATAACATTGAAGCTCAAATTTCCACCATAATTTTTTATCCACAATGTCCATCATTCAATCAAAAGTTACCAGACTTACCAGGAGACAAGACCAAGCTACCAAAAACCAGAGAAAGACCAAATAATAAAAACAGACTTACAGGTAATTCATATATGAGAATTAGCAGAAACAATTTTGAATGAACTGTCATCAATACATTTAAGAAAACAAATTACAAGTAGAAAATTTTCAGTGGAGAACTAGAATCTATCCAAAAAATCAAATAGAAATTTTAAAACTGGAAAATATAATGAATGAAATTAAGAACTGGAGAGACGGGTTTAACCACAAAGTAAACACAGCTGAAGAGAGGACTAGAAAATTAGCTACTAATAGGACTGAAGCAAAGGGAGAAAAAATAGAAAATACACAAAGGAAATGAAAGATATGAACAAAGTGAAAAGGCACAAAATATGTGTAATCTTCCCATAAGGGGAGAAGAGAGAAAACAGAGCAAAAGCAATATTTGAAGAGATTGATTATTGACTAAGAATTTTTCAAAAGAAACAAAAAAAACACAAGCTATGTATTTAAGAAATGCTAAGAAGCCTACACTAGGCAGGGTAAATAGCAAGAAAACTACATCCACACCTTTGGCACATCAAAGTAAAACTGCTGAAAGACAAGGCAAAGAAAAACCCTAAAAAACAGAGAGAAAAAGGAATATTATCTTCAAAGTAGTAACAATAGCAGCAACTGACTTCTCTATAGAAATAATGGAGGCCAGAACAATGAAGGATATCTTCAAAGTTTTGAAAGAAAATAATTGTCAATTTAGAATAATATATCTTGCAAAAAATATTCTTTAAAAATAAATGAAAATAGGCTTCCCTGGTGGCGCAGTGGTTGAGAGTCCACCTGCCGATGCAGGGGATGCGGGTTCGTGCCCTGGTCCGGGAAGATACCACATGCCGTGGAGCAGCTGGGCCCGTGAGCCATGGCCGCTGAGCCTGCGCGTCCGGAGCCTGTGCTCCGCAACGGGAGAGGCCACAACAGTGAGAGGCCCGCATACCACCAAAAAAAAAAAAAAAAAAAAAATGAAAATAAGACATTTTCAGACAAAAATTAAAATATTAAACCAACAGACCAACATCAAAAAAAAAAAAAGACCTAAAGAAAGTCCTACAAAAAGGAAAACAATCCCAGATGAAATCGAAGATATTCAGGAAGGAATAAAGAACAACAGGAAGGGTCAAAATGTATATAAAACTATAATGATTACATTGTCTATACAGAAAACGCCAAACAATCTACAAAAAAAAAAGCTCCTAGGGACTTCCCTGGTGGTGCAGTGGTTAAGAATCTGCCTGCCAGTGCAGGGGACACGGGTTCGAGCCCTGATCTGGGAAGATCCCACATGCCGTGGCGCAACTAAGCCCATGTGCCACAACTACTGATCCTGAGCTCTAGAGGCCAAGAGCCACAGCCACTGAGCCCACGTGCCACAACTGTTGAAGTCCATGCACCTAGAGCCCGTGCTCCACAACAAGAGAGGCCAATGCAATGAAAAGCCCGTGCACTGCAACAAAAAGTGGCCTCTGCTCATCACAACTAGAGAAAGCCCGCGCAGCAAAGAGGACCCAATGCAGCCAAAAATAAATAAATAAATAAGAGTGAACTTCAAAAAAAAAAGCTCCTAGAACTAATAAGTGAGTTTAACAAAGGTACAGGATACAAGGTTGATATACAAAATTTTATTGTATTTCTATATATCAGCAATGAACATTGGATTCAAAATTTTAAAAACAATACAATTTACAATAGCACTCCCAAAATGAAAGACTTAGTTATAAATCTAACAAATATGTGCAGCATCTGTGTGTTGAAAACTACAAAATATTGATGAAAGAAATCAAAGACCTAAATAAATAAAAAGACAATCCATGTTTATGGATTGGAAGAATCAAATTGGTAAGATAACAATCCCCCCCATTAATCTATACATTCAATGCAATCCCAATCAAAATCTCAGTATACTTTTTTGAATCATTACTGACCAGCTGATTCTAAAATGTATGAGACAAGGGCAAAGGATCTAGAATAACAATTTTGAAAAGGAAGAAACATGTTGAAGGAATTAAACTACCTAAATTCAAGGCTTAAAAAAGTATGGTAATCAAGATAGTGTGGCATTAGCAAAAAAGACAGACGTATAGATCAGTGGAACAAAACAATCAAGATACACTCAACTGATTTTTTTTAAAATTTATTTATTTTATTTATTTATTTTTGGCTGCATTGGGTCTTCATTGCTGCATGTGGGCTTTCTCTAGCTGCGGTGAGCGGGGGATACCCTTCACTGGGGTGCGCAGGCTTCTCATGTGGTGGCTTCTCTTGTTGCAGAGCATGGGCTCTAGGTGCATGGGCTTCAGTAGTTGTGGCTCGCGGGCTCCAGAGCGTAGGCTCAGTAGTTGTGGCACACGGGCTTAGATGCTCCACGGCATGGGGGACCTTCCCAGACCAAGGCTCAAACCTGAGTTCCCTGCATTGGCAGGAGGATTCTTAACCACTGCGCCACCAGGGAAGCCCTCAACTGATTTTTAACAAGGGTCAAAGGCAATTCAATGGAGAAAGGATAGTTATTTCGATAAGTGGTGCTGGAATAATTAGATGTCCATATGCAAAAAAAAAAGAAAAAAAGAACCTCAACCCATGCCTCACCCCTTGTATAAAAATTAACTCAACCACTCCTAAGTATATATGCAAGATAACTGAAAGTATGTGTTCACACACAAACTTGTACATGAATATTCATAGCAGCATTATTCATAATAGCCAAAACAATCCAAATGTCTACTGAATGATGAATGGATAAATAATATGTATGTATTTATACAATGGAACATTATTCAGCAATAAAAAGGAATGAAATACCAATACATGCTACAAAATGGATGAAACTTGAGAACAATATGCTAAGTGAAAGAATCTATAGAGGCAAAAAGTAGATTAGTGGTTGCCTAAGGCTGCGGGAGGGGCAAGGGGCAGTGATTGCTAATGAGTTCTGCGGTTTCTTTTTCCAATGGTGAAATGCTCTGGAATTAGATAGTGGTGATGGCTGCATAACCTTGTGAATATACTAAAAACCACTGAATTGTACACTTTCAAAAGAGTGAATTTTATGGTATGTGAATTATATCTCAATAAAATAAAATGTTTTTTAAAATTAACTCAAAATGGATCATAAACCTAAATGTATAATGTGAAACTACAAAACTTCTAGTAGAAATACATGAGAAAATCTGCATGACCCTACATTAGGTAAAGAATTTCTAGACACTGAAAGCACAATCCACAAAAGCATGATCCATGAAAGAAAAATGATAATTTGAACTTTATTAAAATTAAAAATTCTTGCTTTGCAAAAGACTCTGATAAGAGAATTCAAAAGCAAGCGACGGACTGGAAGAAAATATTTGCAAATCATATTTCTGACAAAGACTTGTATACAGAACATATAAATAACTCTAAAAGCTAAAAAAAAAAAACAAGCAACCCAATATCTAACTGGCTAAAAGTTCCAAACACACACTTCACCAAAGAAGATATATGGGTAGCAAATAAGCACATTAAAACATGCTCAGTATAATTAGTCATTAGGGATAACCAAATTAAAACTACCATTTGATACTACTACATACCTACTAGAATGGCTAAAACTAAAAAGACTGATAATACCAAGTAGTGATGAGGATGTGGAGTAACTGGAAGCCTCAAATGTTGCTGATGGAGATGCAAATTGTTTGAAAAACAATTTGGCAGTTTCTTAAAAAATTAAACATACACATAACCATATGACCCAGCAATCCTACTACTAGGTATTTATCCAAGAGAAATAAAAATGCATGCTTATGATAAATTAATGTTTATAGGAGCTTTATTCATAATTGCCCCAAACTGGAAGCCACTCAGATGTCTTTCAACTAGCAAATGGATAAAGTATAGTACAACTATACAATAGAATACTACTCAGCAATAAAAAGAAACAATCTATTGATTCACACAATAACATGTATGAATCCTATATGTATATTGCTAAGTGAAAGAAGTCAGACCCAGAAGGCTACATATACCTCTAGGGGTTGGAGTTGGGAACAGAGTAGACTATAAGGGGACAGGACAAAGGAATTTAGGGATGATAGACTGTTCTATATCAAGAGTTTTTGGTGGTGGCTCTGTGCCACTCAGAGTCACCAAATGACTCGGTGCATTTGACAAAACCCATAAAACAATACAAAACAAAAACTAAAGTTTACTATATTTAAACTTTTTAAAAAATCAACCAAGATATGGAGAGAACCCCAAATGAAATGCAAACTGTTAGATGTAACAAATGAAAAAATGAATATTGTTTCTACAGAAAAATAATAATATCATGTAAGGTGTAAAATATATGTAGAATTAAAACATATGAAAATAATAGCATAAAAATTGGAGGTGGGAAATGGAATTAAAGTATTCTAAAGTCCTTGAATGATATGAAAAGTGCTAAAAGTACTATTTTATATTAGACTTTAATAAGTCAAAGATATATGTTGAATGCTCTAAGGTAACTACTAAAAATAATAATAAAAGAATTTATAATTAACAAGATAATAGAGGGAAGAAGTGGAATAATAAACATATTTGTTTAATCGAAAAGAAGTCAAGAAGTGAGAGAAAAAAAGGAATATAGAATATGTGGGATAAATACTGATAAATAAAATGGTAGATGTAAACCCAAATATATGTGTAGTTATATTAAATGTAAGTGAACAAGATACTCCAATTAAAAGATGAAAATTGTAGGGCTTCCCTGGTGGCGCAGCGGTTGCGCGTCCGCTTGCCGAGGCAGGGGAACCGAGTTCGCGCCCCGGTCTGGGAGGATCCCACGTGCCGCGAAGCGCCTGGGCCCGTGAGCCATGGCCGCTGAGCCTGCGCGTCCGGAGCCTGTCCTCCGCAACGGGAGAGGCCACAGCAGAGGGAGGCCCGCATACCACACACACACACACAAAAAAAAGATGAAAATTGTAATATTATATTACATAAAAACAATTGCATATGTTGTTTACAAGAGACATCCTTTAAAAATAAAGATACAGAAAAATTTTTACGTAGAAGAATAGGGGTGAGTTCTATGCAAATACTAACGAAAAGAGAGATGGTGTCACTATACTAAAATCAGACAAAATAGACTTTAAAGCAAAAAGCACCACAAGAAATTAAGAGAGAGACTTCATAGTGATTAAAAGCACAATCAACCAAGAGGATTGAATAATTCTAAATGTATATGCATGAAATAACATAGTCTCAAAATATATAAAACAGAAATTGACAGATCTAAAAGGAGAAATAGACACTTCCCAATCGTGATGGATTATTTTAACATATCTCCCTTAGTATTTGATAGAATATACCAATAATGATATCGTTTTTTTCTATTTTATTTTATTTTTTTAAGTTGAAATATAGTTGATTTACAATGTTTCATTGTATTAGTTTCTGGTGTACAGTTATATATATATATATACATATTCTTTTTCATATTCTTTTCCATTAAGATTACAGGATATTGAATATAGTTCCCTGCGCTATACAGTAGGACGTTGTTATCTATTTTATATATAGTAGTTTGTATCTGCTAATCCCAAACTCCTAATTTATCCCCACTCCCACCCCCTTTCCCCTTTAGTAACCGTAAGTTTGTTTTCTATGTCACTTCACATCTTTTAAGCAGGGTTGTATTTCAACCATTAGAGAATCTTAAAAGCTCAAACAAATCTCTTAAGTTCACCGGCTTTTAAAAAAACGATGCCCACTGTTCAAAGACTCAAATCTCTCATGATACCAGCTTAGAATTATTTCCTTTTATCAGAAGTCAAGATTTAGTGAACACCTGTGTGCATGGAAATGCATACCAGAAGGAACCTTTAAGCCTCTAAGGTTATAATATGTGAATTCCTTCCCCCAAATCCTCTTATTCCCTTCATCCCTCTTTTATGCCTTTCATCCTCCTCCTCTCCTCCTCCCTGTCTGACCTCACATTCTACTTTCTGGTCCATCTCTAAATTCACTGTCTGCCATCAGGTACTCAGCCTGCAATCCTCTCTACTGGCAGAAGCTTAGGGCAGCACTGAGGAAAGAGTCTTGCAAATCTCAACTCAAGGTCTCAAAAATGAGTGCCCAGGGCTTCCCTGGTGGCGCAGTGTTTGAGAGTCCGCCTGCCGATGCAGGGGACACGGGTTCGTGCCCCGGTCCGGGAAGATCGCACATGCCGCGGAGCGGCTGGGCCCATGAGCCATGGCCGCTGAGCCTGCGCGTCCGGAGCCTGTGCTCCGCAACGGGAGAGGCCACAACAGTGAGAAGCCCGAGTACCGCAAAAAAAAAAAAAAAAAAAAAGAGTGCTCAGATGGCTCTCTCTGGATTCCTCTGCCAAGGTAAGTCCAAACAGGAGCTGCTTTGCTACACAACCATTAGAACTCTCATTCAAGTCTAAGTGACTCCACGATCGCCTCCTCCACACCTGCCCCCTTTCTCTGGCTAGCAATACAAGTAACATGTTAACAACTGAATTCCACATCTTCCCTCCCACTTGCCTATTTTGCTTTGTAGAAGTATCTTTCTTCCAGAGCCCTGAGCCAGAATCCCACTCTTTTTGATTTCTCACTCCTCTACTCAATAGCTCCCCACTCCTTTGAAAACTATCTAGTCAATGCCAAAATCATTTTCCTTCAAAAATATATCCCATATCTCTTCCTTCCTATTTTTTTCCTATCCTAATTTGGCATATGCTCCCGTCACATTCATCTTCTTTGGTATTCATACCCCACTGCTTAGAAATCCTCAATGACTTCCAAATGCCTGATTATTCTCTATTTCCCAGTGAATCACTTGATTATCAGATCCTCCAGAAACTAATTCAGTAGAAGGAGAACCATCCTGTTTACAAATCCACTGTATGCAATTGACTCGAGCAGTATGACCATTCAGGTTGGTTATAACAACACTTTTCTGAGGATCATAGAGCATCACGGAACAGGACGTGCCGAAGGCCAGAAGTCCTCCGGGCCGGGAGCTCCAGCTCAGGGCTCCCCGCACCCGGTTCGGGCAGCAAAACACGTGAACGGTCTCCAGCACTGGTGCCACCATGTTGCTGCCATGTTGCTGGTCAGCGGCCGAAACCTGGGCACGCACTTACGCCCTCAGAGCAGAACTGCTCGCCCACCGCGTCTCCCGCTGGCCGATATAGATTTTTCAATGAAGAATATTTTATTAATTCTTCTAAGTATCACAGGTGACACACATATAGACGATTAAGAGAGTCCAGGTTTTTTAAAATTAAACTCCTTTGTTTTTATGTAATACAGAGTGATCCTGCATACCCTTTACCCAGTTTCTCTGAATAGTAACATCTTGCAAAACGGTACCATGATACCATAACCAGGATATTCACATAGATACAGTCAAGATATAGAACATTTTCATCCCTTATGTTATTCTTTCATAGCCATACCCACTTCCCTCATGTTCCAACCCCCACCTTAGCCCCTGGTAATCACTAATGCGTTCTCCATTCTATAATTTTCTCATTTCGAGAACCGGATATAGATGGAATCATTCAGTATGGAACCTTCTGCGGGGGTTGGCTTTTTTTCACTTAGCATAATTCTCTGGAGATTCATCCAGGTTGTTGTGTGTACCTATAGCTTGTTCCTTTTAATCATCGAGTAGTATTCCATGATGTGGATATATCACAGTTTAACCCTTCACCCATTGAAGGACATCTGGGTTGTTTCCTCTTGTTGCCTGTTATACATAAAGTGCTATAAAACATTCATGTAAAGGTTTTTGTGTGAACATAAGTTTTCATTTCTTATTTACCAAATGGTTTTCCAATCTGCAAGCCACTTATTTCCTTTTGTGGCCTTATTGCACTGGCTAGAACTTCCAGCACTACATTGAACAAGAGTGGTTACAGCAAACACTTTTACCTTGTCAACTTAAGGGGGAAAGATTAGGTCTTTTATCATTAACTATAATGTTAGTTGTAGATTTTTTGTAGATTCTTTTTATCAAGTTGAGGAAGTTCTCCTCTATTCCTATTTTTCTGAGAGTTTCTTTTCTTTTTTTTAAGCATTTTGTGAGAATTTATTTATTTATTTATTTATTTATTTATTTGGTTGCACCAGATCTTAGTTGCCACAGGCGGGCTCCTTAGTTGTGGCTCGCCAGCTCCTTAATTGCGGCATGTGGGCTCCTTAGTTGTAGCATGTGAACTCTTAGTTGCTGCATGCACGTGGAATCTAGTTCCCTGACCAGGGATCGAACCCAGGCCCCCTGCCTTGGGAGCGTGGAGTCTTATCCATTGCACCACCAGGGAAGTCCCCTTTCTGAGAGTTTCAACACCATGAATGGGTGTTGAATTTTGTCAAAGCTTTTTATGCATCAATAGATATAATAACGTGATTCTTTTTCTTTAGCTTGTTAATATGATAGATTACATTAATAGAATTTTGAATATTGATCCAGCTTTGCATCCCTGCAGTAAACTCCACTTAGTCATGGTGTATATTTCTTTTGATATATTGCTGAATTCTATTTGCTAATTTTTTAAAGGATTTTTAAATCTATATTCATGAGGGTTATTGGTCTATAGTTTTCTTTTTTTGTATGAACATAGCTGATTTTGGGTAACAAGGTAATATTATCCTCATGAAATGAATTTGGAAGTGTGCCCTCCTCTTCAATTTTCTACAAAAGACTGTATAGAACTAGTGTCAATTCTTCTTTAAACATTTTGTAGAATTCTCCTCTAAAACCATCTGGGCCTGGAGATTTCTTATTTTTTAATTTTGAATTCAAAGTTTTTTAAATTATGAATTCAATATCCTTAATATAGGATAGTATATATCTATCTATTTCATACTGGGTGAATTGTGGTAGTTGGTGTTGAAATTGGTCCGTTGCATCTAAGTCACTCCTGCTTTCTTTTAATTAATACTTGCATGATATGTCATTTTCCAGCCTTTTGCTTTCAATCTGGCTGTATCATTATATTTGAAGGTAATTTTTTGTGTAGACAGTGTATAAGTTGGGCCATGTTTTTTAATCCTGCTGTAATCTCTGTCTTTTAATTATTGTATTTAGATAATCTATATTTAGTGTAATTTCTGATATGCTAAGGCTTAAGTCTATTTGTTTTTCTGTTTCTTCTTTGTTTTGCCTTTCTCTTTTCTCTTCATCAAGTAGATTACTTAACTTTTTAAAAATTCCATTTTGATTTATGTATAGTGTTTTTGAGTGTATCTCTTTGTATAGCTTTTTTTGGTGGTTGCTATAGGTATTACTTTATACCTACATAACTTGTCACAGTCTATTTATATCATTTTACCAGTTCAAGTGAAGAATAGAGGTCTTATCTCCCTTTGTGTTCCTTTACTCTCTCCCATTTATAATTATTTAAAACATTTCTTATATATACATTTAGAACAGCTAAGATATTATATAATTTGCTTGAATCATCAAACATTATATTAGAAAATTTAAGAGTATGTCTATTATATTTACCCATATTTTTGCTTATTGTGCTATTTCTTCCTGATGTTCTAAAGTTCCTCACTTTATCATTTCCTTTCTGTTTAGAGAACTTCCTTTTGCCTTTCTTTTAGGATAGTTCTGCTGGCAAAAAATTACTTTACTTTTCCTTAATCAGAGAATGTCTTCATTTCTTCTCCACTCCTGAAGGATATTTTTGCTGGGTATAGGACTCTGAATTGACAGTTTTTTACTTGCAGCACTTAAATATATTGTGCCACTCCCCTCTGGCCCCTATGGTTTCTGACAAGAAGCAAACAGTAATTCAAATTGTTTCCCCTCGAGGTAAAGTGTCATTTTTATCTGTCTGCTTTAAAGAATTTTTCTTCACTTTTAGTTTCTAGTAGTTTAATTCTGATGCATCTTAGGATAGATATCTTTGAGTTTATCCTGTAATGGATTCACCCAGCTCCTTGAATTAGGTTTATGTCTCTTGACAAATTTGGAAAGGTTTCCACCACTACTTCTTTTCATACTTTTTCAGCCCACCCTCTTTCTCCTCTCCTTCCTGGACTCTGACACCCAAATGTTAGATATTTTGTTATAGTCATACATGTTTCTAAAGCTCTGTTCTTCCTTCCTCCCTCCCTTCTTTCCTCCCTCCCTCCTTCCCTTCCTTCCTCCCTTCCTTCACTCTTTCCTTCTTTCCTTCCTTCCTTCCAATGGAAATGTAGAGAAATATTCCAAGAAATATTCCTTTTGGTGATCCAGATGCCAAAATGACCTTTATATTATCTTCCCTTTCTTTATTAAGTCTTTCTATTTTTTTTTGTTTGTTTCAAATACATTTGTAATTGCTTGTTGAAGCATTTTTATCATGTTTACTTTAAAACTCGTCAGATAATTTTAGCATCTCTGTCTCTTTTACACTGTGAGTACAATGAGAGTTTAAGCAGAATCCTTCACACATGGAGATTCCTTCTGGATATTTGTGATTTTTTTCCTCCAATGTTTTCCAGCTGCTACATGCACACCTAATTTATTTATTTATTTATTTTTATTTTTTTTAACATCTTTATTGGAGTATAATTGCTTTACAATGGTGTGTTAGTTTCTGCTTTATAACAAAGTGAATCAGTTATACATATACATATGTTCCCATATCTCTTCCCTCTTGCATCTCCCTCCCTCCCACCCTCCCTATCCCACCCCTCTAGATGGTCACAAAGCACCAAGCTGATCTCCCTGTGCTATGTGGCTGCTTCACACTAGCTATCTATTTTACGTTTGGTAGTGTATATATATGTCCATGCCACTGTCTCACTTTGTCACAGCTTACCCTTCCCCCTCCCCATATCCTCAAGTCCATTCTCTAGTAGGTCTGTGCACACCAAATTTAACATTAATTTTTTTGCTACTTGTCTTTATCAAGTCTTTCTAAAATATTCAATTTAGTTAATATAAAAACATTATTTTTATAGTCAGATTTTATTAGTTTATGTTATATTTAAATAAATAAGATAATTAAAATTCAAGTAAAACTGACATAAACAGGCTTAGGAACACATACAACTAATTTGTAGTAAGCAGACAACACAACTGGTGGACATGTTGCAGAGTAGCATACAAGTGTTTATCGTATTGAGGGCATAAGTCCATATGTTTTACAGAGGAAATAAAGAAATATTTAAATGGAGGTCAATTAGCAGAAACAAAAACCAAACCAAGCCAAACAAGCAAGCAAACAAAACATTGCACACTCTGGAATTCTACCAAAGGCATACAACAACTAAGAAAAATTTATTTATTAAAACTACCAAGCTTTGGGTAAGAACACCATGAGTCTATGGCTGCTCACACCCCATTCCCCTTCCCTCAGCTTCGTCAATGCCATGAAAACCAGTAGCTTCACCACTGATGCTGGAGGGGGCACACTTTATTTGGAGCACTGTCAGTTGAAGAGATAATCTCAGTGGCTAGCAAACAGGGAGGAGCATCCTCTCCATTAATCTGAGGTTTTAGGCTTGGTTCTCACAAGCAAAGGACTGGTGGACTAGCCAGGAATTTATCAAGAAGTTGCAGGTGGTAAGACAGCCATCAGGGGCTTGATGAGTTTCCCACATATCCTGGGATGACCAGAGACTGTGTGCATGTATAGCAGGGACCAAAGAGGGCCTAAGATGCCCACACATCCCTGGCCAACAGAGCCTGTGCACATGTGCAAAGATGTGAGGTAATATAAAGGGTACCAACAAATCTGTAATTGTTATCTTAGAAGGAAAGTAGAAAGTGAAAGGGGTATAAAATTATCTAAAGATATAATGACCAAAACCTTCCTAAATGTAATAAAAATATTAATCTGCATATCCAAGAAGCTCAACAAATCCTAAGTAGGATCAATACAAAGAGTTTCACAGCTGGATCCACACAGTCGAATCGGTGAAAGCCTAAGACAAAGAAAATTTTCAAAGCAGCAAGCGAAAAACAACTAATCCCATACAAGAGAACAACAATACAATTTTTTTCTTTTTTTGGCCATGCCATGCAGCTTGTGGGATCTTATTTCCCAGACCAGGGATCAAACGCAGGCCCTCAGCAGTGAGAGTGTGGAGTCTTAACCACTGTACTGCCAGGGAATTAGCACCAACAATACAATTAACAGCTGATTTCTCGTCAGAAACAATGAAGGTTAGAAAGCAATGGATTGACATATTCAAAATACTACAAGGAAAGAAAAATGTTCAGTCAAGAATTCTAGGGCTTCCCTGGTGGCGCAGTGGTTGAGAATCCGCCTGCTGATGCAGGGGACACGGGTTCGTGCCCCGGTCTGGGAAGATCCCACATGCTGCGGAGCGGCTGGGCCCGTGAGCCATGGCCACTGAGCCTGTGTGTCTGGAGCCTGTGCTCCGCAACGGAAGAGGCCACAACAGTGAGAGGCCTGCATACCACAAAAAACAAAAAAAAACAAAAAAAAAAGAATTCTGTATCCAGGGACTTCTCTGGTGATACAGTGGTTAAGAATCCACCTGCTAATGCAGGGGACATAGGTTCGAGCTCTGGTCCAGGAAGATCCCACATGCCGTGGAGCAACTAAGCCCGTGTGCCACAACTAATGAGCCTGCACTCTAGAGCCTGTAAGCCACAACTACTGAGGCTGCGTGCCACAACTACTGAGGCCCACTTCTCTGGTGATACAGTGGTTAAGAATCCACCTGCTAATGCAGGGGACATAGGTTCGAGCTCTGGTCCAGGAAGATCCCACATGCCGTGGAGCAACTAAGCCCGTGTGCCACAACTAATGAGCCTGCACTCTAGAGCCTGTAAGCCACAACTACTGAGTCTGCGTGCCACAACTACTGAAGCCCACGCACGTAGAGCCCATGCTCTGCAACAAGAGAAGCCACCACAGTGAGAAGCCATGCACTGCAACAAAGAGTAACCCCCACTTGCTGCAACTAGAGAAAGCCCGTGTGCAGCAATGAAGACCCAATGCAGACAAAAATAAAATAAAATAAATAATTAAATTTATTTTTTTAAAAATTCCGTATCCAGCTAAAATAATCATTCAAATGTAAAGGTAAAATAAAAACATTCCCAGATAAACAGGCATAGAACATTTGTTGCTACCATGCCTATCTTCAAGAAATACTAAGTGAAGTCCTCCAGACTAAAAGAAGGTGACCCCAATTGATAACTCAAATCTACAAAAAGGAGTGAAGAGTGCCAAAAATGATAAATGTGTGAGTAAATACAAAAGACTCTGTATATATTTTTTCTCATTTCTTTTTTTAACTTCTTTAACAAAACACAAGATTGTAATAATAAATAATTATAACAGTATTGTTGAATTTATAACACACATAGATGTAATATATATAACAATAATGGCACAAAGGAGAGGAGAATGAAAGGAGATGTATTAGAACAAAGTTTCCATATTTTACCAGAATTAAGGTAGTAATATTCTGAAATGGATTGAAATAAGATAAAATGCATATTATAATTCTAGAGCAACCACTGAGGAAATAAGTAATACAGTAAGAAAACAAGAGAAAAATTAAAATATTTATTGTTTAACTAAATATATAGTTATTTAACATAAAATAGGGCAGTAAAAGAGGAACAGTAAAAAAAAAAAAAAAAAGACATGAAACAGGTAGAAAACAGAAGAATGGCAGGTGTAAATCCAGCCATATCAACAATTAAATTAGAAGGGAATGAACTAAAAACCCCATTCAAAAGGCAGAGATTGTCAAACTGGATAAAAAATAGTCAGACCAAACCAAGGGCAGTCAACAAGACCATAGATTCAAAGACATAAATATGTTGAAGTAAAAAGATGGAAAAACATATTTCAGGCAAATACTAATCATAAAAGAGCTGGAGTGGCTATATTAATATGAGACAAAATAGACTTTAAGACAAGAACTGTCAATAGAGATAAAGTGGGGAAATTTTATTATGATAAAAGAGTTAATATATCAGGAAGTAACAATTATAAATGTATGTGCACCTAACAAGAGAGCCCCAAAATATATAAAGCAAAAACTAAAAGAAACGAAAGGAGAAACAGACAATTCAACAATAATAATTGGAGATTTCAACATCCCACTCTCAATAATTGATAGAACAACCAGATAGAAAGTCAGAAAGGACATATAAGAATTGAATAACACTATCAATCAACTTGACCTAGCTGACATTTTATACAACACTCCACCCAAAGACTGCAGAATAAATATTCTTTTCAAAGGCATATGAAATATTCTCCAGCATAAAACATATTCTGGGCCACAAAACAATTCTTTATAACTTTTAAAAGACTGCAATCACATTATGTTCTGTGACCACAACAAGACTAAATTAAACATCCATAACAGAAAGAATTATGGAAAAATGAAAAAAAACCATGTATATTAAACAACATCCTTAGAGCAAAAATCAATGGAAAAGAAAGTATAGAAAATCAATGGAGCCAAAAATTGGTTCTTTGAAAAAGTAAACGAAATTGGCAAACCCTTAGCCAGATTATCTAGAAGGTGAGAAAGAAAAGAAATTACCCAAATTGAGAATAAAGAAGGTATATCATTACTGACACTATAAAAATTTAAAAGATTATAAGAGAAAAGATGAACAACTTTATGCCATCAAGTTAGACAACTAAGACAAAATGTACAAATTCCTAGAAGTACACAAATTTCCAAAAGTGACTCATAAAGAATTGAAAATCTGAATAAAGTTATGATGAAAAATGAAAGTGAAAGAGGAATTAAAAATCTTCCTACAGGGACTTCCCTGGTGGTCCAGTAGTTAAAACTCCAGGTTTCCACTGCAGGGGGCACAGTTCAATCCCTGGTCAGGGAACTGAGATCCTGCATTCCACACGGTGCGCCCTCAAAAAGAAAAAACAAATCTTCCCACAAAGAAAAGCCTACGACTTCACTGGTGGTGCAGTGGTTAAGAATCCACCTGCCAATGCAGGGAACACAGGTTTGATCCCTGGTCTGGGAAGATCCCACATGCCACAGAGCAACTAAGCCCATGCACCACAACTACTGAGCCTGCACTCTGGAGCCCGCGAGCCACAACTACTGAGCCTGTGCACCACAACTACTGAAGCCCGCATGTCCTAGAGCCTGCATGCTGCAACTACTGAGCCCACACACCGCAACTACTGAAGCCCATGCACTCTAGGGCCTGCGTGCCTCAACTACTGAGGTCATGTGCTGCAACTACCGAAGCCCACGCACCTAGAGCCCATGCTCGCAGCAAGAGAAGCCACTGCAATAAGCAGCCTGTGCACCACAATGAAGAGTAGCCCCCACTTGCTGCAACTAGAGAAAGCCCACACACAGCAACGAAGACCCAACACAGCCAACGAATTAATTAATTGATTTTTTTAAAGAGCTATTAAAAAAAAAAGCCTACACCCAGATGGATTTACTGGTAAATCAAATTTAAATATTTAAAGAAGAAATAGTACCAATCCTTCACAAATTCAGGAAACAGTGGAGGAGGGATACGTCCCAACTCATTCTATGAGGTTAGATTTACCCAGAAAACTAAGCTAGACAAATATATCATAAAAAAAAAGAAAACCAATATCCTTCATGAACATAGATGAAAGAATCCTTAACAAAATATTAGCAAACTAAATTCAGCAACATATAAAAAGGATTAAACACCATTACTGGGACTTCCCTAGTGGTCCAGTGGTTAAGACTTTGCCTTCCAATGCACGGGGTGAGGAGGTTCAATCCCTGGTTGGGCAGTTAAGATCCCACATGCCTCCTGGCCAGAAAAACAAAACATTAAAAAAAAAAAAAAACAGAAGCAAGGTTGTAACAAATTCAATAAAGACTTTAAAAAAGAAGGTCCTTGGGCTTCCCTGGTGGCACAGTGGTTAAGAATCCGCCTGCCAATGCAGGGGACACAGGTTTGATCCCTGGTCCAGGAAGATCCCACATGCTGTGGAGAAACTAAGCCCATGTGCCACAACTACTGAGCCTGCACTCTAGAGCCCATGAGCCACAACTACTGAAGCCCACATGCCTAGAGCCTGTTCTCCGCAATGAGAAGCCACCACAATGAGAAGCCCACACTCCACAACGAAGAGTCGCCCCCGCTCACCACAACTAGAGAAAGCCCGCGCACAGCAACAAAGACCCAATGCAGCCAAATATAAATAGATAAATAAATAAATAAACAAACAAACAAACCAAAAAAAAAAAAGAATACGCCTTCCAGGGACTTCCCTGATGGTCCAGTGGTAAAGAATCTGCCTTACAATGCAGGGGATGTGTGTTCGATCCCTAGTCAGGGAAATAAGATCCCACATGCCGCGGGGTAACTAAGCCCACGTGCCACAACTACTGAGCTCATGCGCCTCAACTAGAGAGCCTGTGTGCTGCAAACTACAGAGCCCACACACTCTGGAACCCGCATGCCACAACTACAGAGCCCACATGCCCTGGAGCACGCACACCAGAACTAGAGAGAGAAAAACCCGCTTGCCACAACCAGAGAGAAGGCTGCGTGCCACACGAAGAGCCCCCATGCCACAAAGAAGATCCCACGTGCCGCAGCTAAGACCTGACACAGCCAAAAATAAACAAATATATAAATAATAAATAAATCTTAAAAAATAAAATCCGTGTTCCAATGCAGGGGATGCGTGTTCGATCACTGGTCGGGGAACTAAGATCCCACATGCCATGGGGAACCTCTCATGGGCCACAAGTACTGAGCCTGCGCACTCTAGAGCCTGCATGCCACAACTAGAGAGCCTGTGTGCTGCAATTACTGAGCCTGCACGCCACAACTAGAGAGACGCACACAGCAATGAAGAGCCTGCTCGCCTCAACAGAAGATCCCGCATGCCGCAACTAAGACCCAATGCAGCCAAATAAATAAATAAATAAATAATTTTGGAAAAATGGTCCACATCAAAAAAAGAACTTAAGAAAAATACAACACCATTACTAAGTGGTATTTATCATAGGAATGTAAGGTTGGTTTAATATTTGAAGATTAATTAATATAGTAAACCCTTATTAAAAGAATAAAGGACAAAACTCATATGATAATTTCAAGGAGAAATAGACAATTTAATAGTAATAATTGGAAATTTCAATACGTCACTCAGTAGATGTAGAAAAATCATTTGAAAAAATCCCATGCTAATTCATGATTTTTTTTTAAGTTATGCTGGGACAATTGGATAGCCACATGCAAAGAAATGAACTTAGACTCTTATCTCATATCATACACAAAGATTAACTTCAAATGAATCACAGTCAAAAAGTTAAACACAGAGTTAGCATATGACCTAGCAATCCTACTTACTCCTAGATATATGTCCAAGAAAACTGAAAACATATGTGCACACAAAAACTTGTACATGAATGTTCATAGCAGCATTATTCATAACTACCAAAGAGTGGAAACAACCCAAAAGTACATCAGTGAGAAATGGAAAAAAAAATGTTGTAAATTCTAATAGTGGAATACTGTTTGGCCATAAAAAGGAATGAAGTTCTTTTACATGCTAGAACATGGATGAATCTTTAAAAATATTATCCTGAGTGAAAGAAGCCAGACACAGAAAGCCTCATATTGTATGATTCCATTTGTATTGAATGTCTATAGTAGGAAAATCCATAGAGACAAAATGTAGATTAGTGATTTCCAGGGACTAGGGAGAGGGAGGAATGGGGACTGACTGCTAATGGGTATGCTTTTTTTGGGGCGAGGGGGGTGATGAAACATTCTGGAATTAGGTAGTGGTGATATTTAATACAACTTTGTTAATATATTTAAAAACCACTGAATTTTACCTTTTCAAAGAATGGACTTTATGGCATGTGAGTTATGCCTCAAAACAGTTGTTATATATTTTTTAAATGGATCACAGACCTAAATCTAAAACCTGGTTGCCTAGGACTAGGGCTGTTTTGTTTTTATTTTGCTAGTACCACAAAAAAAAAAAAAAAAAAAAGGGGAACTAGCGGGGGGGCAGTACTGGAGTACAGAATGTTCTGTTTCTTGAGCTCATTGTGGGTTACAGTTTGTGAAAATTTATTGAGCTGTATTCTTTTTTTTTTTTTGCGGTATGCGGGCCTCTCACTGCTGTGGCCTCTCCCGTTGCGGGGCACAGGCTCTAGAT
>NC_041233.1:26465036-26468301 GCF_002837175.3 Physeter macrocephalus | reverse complement strand
GGCCCAGCCGTTCCACGGCATGTGGGATCTTCCCGGACCGTGGCACGAACCCGTGTCTCCTGCATCGGCAGGCGGACTCTCAACCACTGCGCCACCAGAGAAGCCCTATTGAGCTATATTCTAATGATACGTGTACTTTTCTGTGTGTATATTATACCACAAAAAGTTCAAAAAGTGGCATTAGGAGCTCGGAGAGGCCATGAATGAGCCAGTTACAAGTTATAAAAGTTAAGAGGCTCAGCTATACAGTTGTTCTTGGGTCCCCAGAAGATTTTTGTGTCCTTATTGCCACCATCTTACAATAACCCCCACTATTAGAGCTAGCCTAGGTGAGTTTCTGTTTCTATGGAAAAAACCTCACTAATATACACACACATATAGCTACCAAAATGTCAGCTCTGAGAGGGCAGGGGATTTTGTACATCGCTGAATCTCCAGTGCCTAGAACAATACCTGGCATGTAGTAGGTTCTCAATACATATTTCTTGAAAAAGCAGACAAATGAATGAACAAAGGAACAGCTGTAAAGGAAGGGAGGTATAGAGGGAGAGATCTGTAAACACAGACATTTTTCAATACAGCCTGGACAATATTTTCACATGGATATGGACAGAATGCTATGGGGGGGCCAGAGGGTGAAATAATGCCTCCTGGGGAATGTCAGGAAAATGTGGCAGGGGAGGACACATGGGAGCTGGGTCTTGAAGGTTGAGTAGGAGTTTGCCAGAGAAAGAATGCAAGGAAGTAGGATAGAGATAAAACACAGACAAAAGCACATTGTTCTGAAAGAACCTGGCATTCTTGGGGACCCGGAGAAGGCTCATGCGGAGGTTCATACCCAGAAGTGCAGGGTTCAAGGTGAGAGAAGAGGCCAGAGAGGTAAGTTAGGGGCAAATGGAAAAGGGTCATCTATACCCAGCCAAGACATTTGAACTGACTCCTATGGGAATCACAGCCAAGAGAGAATTTTTAAGCAGGGGTCAGATGTGCTTTTTAGGGAACTCATTTTGGCTGGAGCAAGAAGAGTTTCTCTGAGTTCACAAGCCATCTATTCTGTTGGTATCTACATTTCTTTACGTCTATGTCTCTCTCTGTGTGCGTTTGTCTCTTCCTTCCATCTCTCTCCATGTGTTTTCCTTTCTCGCAGTCTCTCCTCCCTGTCTATGTATTTCTTTCCATTTTTTTCTCAAGACACCACCCCTTGAAGATGTCCCTCAACTACCTCCATCTTATCTGTCCCCAGACACCTTTAGGATTCCATCTGCGGGACTCCTTTTCTCCAGGACACTATCCCCACCCAGGCTTGGGTCCTTCACAAACAAGAGGATTGCCTTTTGCACGGCTAGCTCTTCAGGGGCTTTCCAGTGTATGGACAAGGCATCTGGAAGAAGGGGAAGGGCCTGAGCCACCCTCTACTGGGCCCAGAGGGGGTGCCCCGAGGCCTGCATGGGACCAACAGGCTGGGAGCACTACACTCCCCTCTCAGGCATCCTGTTACTGTTTATGACGCGGATGGGGCCAGCGGCTCCGAATGCCATCCCAGCCTCAGCCAGGAAAGCCTACTGCCCAGTTGCTCAGACCTCTGACCTCTGCTCTGCAGTATTTCCTAGCATCTGCCCACCTTCCCCAGGGACTGGACAAGGGGGTGAAGGAGGAACAGCCCCTCCCCCCAAGCTGAGGCTGGGAATCCTCTCCCGGACAATCCTCTCCCCTGGGACATGAGGGTCAAGCTGCTTTTGGAGACATGACCTCAGAGATGTGCAGCAAGGGCCCTGGCCGAATTTATCACCACGGGGCTATAATTAGGTTTGTTAACATACAGTGGAGTGTAGTCTTGTTGACTAGGAACTTAATCACGTTACTATTGAGTTTCTGTACGCATTGCTCGGGGTGACTGTTTTACTTGTAGAGTTATAGCCAAGCCCAACGGGAGGAAATTAGCTTTGGACACAAGTTTGGAGGGGGGTTCTTTTTCCTCCTGACTCTGTCTCCCTCTCCCCGCTTCCATGTGAAAATATTTAGCAAACAGTGACAATGATGAAAAACAGTAGGAAACAAAATGTTCTACATTAGTATAAAACATGAAAAATGCAGCAAGGACCCTTAGCGGTACAACATGTGTTATGTTGGCTGGCAGTCCATTAGCTCTGATAGACATTTCACTTACCTAAGTCAAATATAACAGTCTAGTATTCATTAATATAAGAAGGGGCTGTGGAATCAGAGCTACCATCTGGCTGGGCCGACAGAATAATCTACAACTCATGATTAGGTCTAAGGAGTGGGGTTTCACTTTAATCTTTCTCATTGCTCGAAATTTCCATCTGCGCAGTTCGGCACATCATTTTTCTTCAAGACAAATGTGCTGTTTTTCATGTTCCAAAATTAGATCAGAAGAAAACGATTAATCATGTCACGGCCTGGGAAAGGAAACAAAGCTCCGATATTCTGCTCTCCCCTCACCCCTCCCCACCCGCCCCTCCCCAGGCCCCCGGCCCGTTGAAAGTTTCTCTTTTTTCCCCCAACCTCTGGGTTTTCAGCACAACTTTTGGAGACGCCACCGCCAGCCGAGAGGAGGAGGGTGGGATTGGAGGGAGAGGGCGCCGGCGGGGCTTAAGGGGAGAGTCGGTGCCAGGGGGCGGGGGGAAGGGGGCCTGGGTCCGCCCTCCCGCCCCCCACCGGGAGTCACCCCGGGCCGGTCTGCACCGCCCGCCCCTGGGAGCCGCCGAGTCCGGGCGCTGGGCGCTGCCGCAGGCCCAGAGTGACAAAAAGGGCTGCGCGCCTCCCTCCCGCGTCCCCTCCCACGGCCGCCACAGCCCTGTCTGTCAGCCGGCTCGCAAGTCATAACAAATCCCTGGCGCGGAGCTGAAGCTGAGCATTTGCCGGAGCGTCATGGGGATGATGAATGACCCGCAGGCCTTTGAAGTGCTCTGCCAGTTCAGCTGGGTCCGCGGTGCTGACAGAGAAATATACACAACAGCGTAACCAATAATGAGAACATTAAACATTCCTGCGCCGTGACAGGCTGACAGAAAAACCCAGGCTCGCATCAATCATCGCGCAGATAGAACCTTGACAATGGGCCCCTCGCTGATACCTGCGGTCACCTTGCCCTCTCCGCGGCTCGCCCTCGCCCTCTCTCCTCTTCCTCCCTCGCGTTTTCCTCTTTCTTTCCCTCCCGACTCCCTCACGCCTCTTCTCCAGGCTCTGGCCGGCTTCTCTCCCCTCTCTTTCTCCACTCTCTCCCCCACCTTCCCCCCCCCCC
>NC_041233.1:26433299-26462158 GCF_002837175.3 Physeter macrocephalus | reverse complement strand
GAATGAACAAAGGAACAGCTGTAAAGGAAGGGAGGTATAGAGGGAGAGATCTGTAAACAGACATTTTTCAATACAGCCTGGACAATATTTTCACATGGATATGGACAGAATGCTATGGGGGAGCCAGAGGGTGAAATAATGCCTCCTGGGGAATGTCAGGAAAATGTGGCAGGGGAGGACACATGGGAGCTGGGTCTTGAAGGTTGAGTAGGAGTTTGCCAGAGAAAGAATGCAAGGAAGTAGGATAGAGATAAAACACAGACAAAAGCACATTGTTCTGAAAGAACCTGGCATTCTTGGGGACCCGGAGAAGGCTCATGTGGAGGTTCATACCCAAAAGTGGAGGGTTCAAGGTGAGAGAAGAGGCCAGAGAGGTAAGTTAGGGGCAAATGGAAAAGGGTCATCTATACCCAGCCAAGACATTTGAACTGACTCCTATGGGAATCACAGCCAAGAGAGAATTTTTAAGCAGGGGTCAGATGTGCTTTTTAGGGAACTCATTTTGGCTGGAGCAAGAAGAGTTTCTCTGAGTTCACAAGCCATCTATTCTGTTGGTATCTACATTTCTTTACGTCTATGTCTCTCTCTGTGTGCGTTTGTCTCTTCCTTCCATCTCTCTCCATGTGTTTTCATTTCTCGCAGTCTCTCCTCCCTATGTATTTCTTTCCATTTTTTTCTCAAGACACCACCCCTTGAAGATGTCCCTCAACTACCTCCATCTTATCTGTCCCCAGACACCTTTAGGATTCCATCTGCGGGACTCCTTTTCTCCAGGACACTATCCCCACCCAGGCTTGGGTCCTTCACAAACAAGAGGATTGCCTTTTGCACGGCTAGCTCTTCAGGGGCTTTCCAGTGTATGGACAAGGCATCTGGAAGAAGGGGAAGGGACTGAGCCACCCTCTACTGGGCCCAGAGGGGGTGCCCCCAGGCCTGCATGGGACCAACAGGCTGGGAGCACTACACTCCCTTCTCAGGCATCCTGTTACTGTTTATGACGCGGATGGGGCCAGCGGCTCCGAATGCCATCCCAGCCTCAGCCAGGAAAGCCTACTGCCCAGTTGCTCAGACCTCTGACCTCTGCTCTGCAGTATTTCCTAGCATCTGCCCACCTTCCCCAGGGACTGGACAAGGGGGTGAAGGAGGAACAGCCCCTCCCCCCAAGCTGAGGCTGGGAATCCTCTCCCGGACAATCCTCTCCCCTGGGACATGAGGGTCAAGCTGCTTTTGGAGACATGACCTCAGAGATGTGCAGCAAGGGCCCTGGCCGAATTTATCACCACGGGGCTATAATTAGGTTTGTTAACATACAGTGGAGTGTAGTCTTGTTGACTAGGAACTTAATCACGTTACTATTGAGTTTCTGTACGCATTGCTCGGGGTGACTGTTTTACTTGTAGAGTTATAGCCAAGCCCAACGGGAGGAAATTAGCTTTGGACACAAGTTTGGAGGGGGGTTCTTTTTCCTCCTGACTCTGTCTCCCTCTCCCCGCTTCCATGTGAAAATATTTAGCAAACAGTGACAATGATGAAAAACAGTAGGAAACAAAATGTTCTACATTAGTATAAAACATGAAAAATGCAGCAAGGACCCTTAGCGGTACAACATGTGTTATGTTGGCTGGCAGTCCATTAGCTCTGATAGACATTTCACTTACCTAAGTCAAATATAACAGTCTAGTATTCATTAATATAAGAAGGGGCTGTGGAATCAGAGCTACCATCTGGCTGGGCCGACAGAATAATCTACAACTCATGATTAGGTCTAAGGAGTGGGGTTTCACTTTAATCTTTCTCATTGCTCGAAATTTCCATCTGCGCAGTTCGGCACATCATTTTTCTTCAAGACAAATGTGCTGTTTTTCATGTTCCAAAATTAGATCAGAAGAAAACGATTAATCATGTCACGGCCTGGGAAAGGAAACAAAGCTCCGATATTCTGCTCTCCCCTCACCCCTCCCCACCCGCCCCTCCCCAGGCCCCCGGCCCGTTGAAAGTTTCTCTTTTTTCCCCCAACCTCTGGGTTTTCAGCACAACTTTTGGAGACGCCACCGCCAGCCGAGAGGAGGAGGGTGGGATTGGAGGGAGAGGGCGCCGGCGGGGCTTAAGGGGAGAGTCGGTGCCAGGGGGCGGGGGGAAGGGGGCCTGGGTCCGCCCTCCCGCCCCCCACCGGGAGTCACCCCGGGCCGGTCTGCACCGCCCGCCCCTGGGAGCCGCCGAGTCCGGGCGCTGGGCGCTGCCGCAGGCCCAGAGTGACAAAAAGGGCTGCGCGCCTCCCTCCCGCGTCCCCTCCCACGGCCGCCACAGCCCTGTCTGTCAGCCGGCTCGCAAGTCATAACAAATCCCTGGCGCGGAGCTGAAGCTGAGCATTTGCCGGAGCGTCATGGGGATGATGAATGACCCGCAGGCCTTTGAAGTGCTCTGCCAGTTCAGCTGGGTCCGCGGTGCTGACAGAGAAATATACACAACAGCGTAACCAATAATGAGAACATTAAACATTCCTGCGCCGTGACAGGCTGACAGAAAAACCCAGGCTCGCATCAATCATCGCGCAGATAGAACCTTGACAATGGGCCCCTCGCTGATACCTGCGGTCACCTTGCCCTCTCCGCGGCTCGCCCTCGCCCTCTCTCCTCTTCCTCCCTCGCGTTTTCCTCTTTCTTTCCCTCCCGACTCCCTCACGCCTCTTCTCCAGGCTCTGGCCGGCTTCTCTCCCCTCTCTTTCTCCACTCTCTCCCCCACCTTCCCTCTCCCGCCCCCTCCTCCTCCCTGTTCCCTGCCCTCCCGTGACTGCCTTCTGGGCCTCTCAGAGGTCAAGTGAGGTTTGAGCCACTTCCATTTGGTTAGGTTGCCCCTGCCTGAAACCATGAAGAGATGCCGCTTCTGGGTGAGAAGTGTGAAGTCTTCCAAGTTTATATTTAACAATCTGTCACTTTTAACCAGATGCAAAAAATAATAATACAATCACTGTATATAAAACCTCATTTGGAAATATTAAAAGTCTAAAGCAAGGTCCTTGGGGAAAGTGAGGACCACATGAACCCCCTTCTCCCTCCTCTGCAGCGGGAGGGTCTCTCTGGGTTCTTCCTGTGTGACCTCCGCCAGGGAACCTTCTCTTTGGGCCAGCCTCTGCCACTTTCTTTTCATCTGGGCTTATCTGACAGGATCTGATTTCTGATCTGTCTGAAAGGGAAAAAACAGCAGAGAAACACAAAGATCTCTTCCTTTTCCTCCAACGGGAAATGAAATCTGCCCAGATAAAGCATATTGGATGGACCTTCACCCAGCTGCCTGATGAGCCGCTGGAGACCTCTTAGCCACTCTCTGAACCCTCCAGGGCTCCCAACAGAACTTGGTTTGGGCCACACTTTCCTGGACTGAGCCTCTATTCCTGCCTTGTGAAGGTGGGGCATCCCCCCACTCCACACATACAGATTCCCCTGCCAGGCCCACTCCCCACTGGTCAGCAGGGGCCCATGGTGAGAGGCCAGGGTCCCAGTCCCACCACAAGAACTTGGGCAAGTCCGGAATGTTCCTGGACCTCTATTTCTTCATCCAAACATGGGAGTAGAAGTCTCTATTTCAGGGCTCTTACGGGTCTCTTTAGCTTCTCCAGATGCAAAATGTTATCTTCCTCCTTTTACTACTCTTGGAGGGTATTTTTGTGGGTTTTTTTGTATTTTGTTTTCATTCTTGTCTTTGGGGGAGAGAAGACATTCCCTGACTTTCCAGAAAGTCATGAAAAACTCCCTACAACGTCCACACACAGGTCCAGAGATGGTGAGCAGCAGAGGGGATGGGTCACTTCGTGGTCAGCCAGGGACCAAGGGTGTTAAGAGGAGCCTGGTGGGAACCTGGGGGTGGAGGTAGGAAGGCCTATACACTTCAAGTACATCTGCAAATTGGTTCAGGTGAGCCAGCTCAGGTGTGAAGAAGGCCAGCTCTGTTCCCACCACCTGTTCTTCTACTTGCTCTGCTTACTCTGGCCTACAATGACCTTGCCCTCCTTGAAATCCTGTGACCCCTGGCTCAGGTGAGCATCTTGCCTGCCCAACTAGACTTGAGGCTACTTGAGGCATGGGACGGCGCCATGCTCTGCTCTTCTCTGGGTCACCTGGGAACAGGATGATGTCTTGCTCTGAAATGCCTGCCCCACCCATAGCCCCCTTCCCTAAGGTACTGCTCCTACTAGGTCTGCTCAAGGGGGAGGCCTCACAGGAATGTCTGCACTATATAACCCTACCTTTTGCTACAGTTGATCATTCCAGTAGTGAATGCCTATCCCTGCAACCAATCAGATTCTCTTTTCCTTGAAAATCTGAACTCAGCCACAGGTGGTGCTGGGCTCCTGAAAGTCAGGTAGTGTTTGGGTCTGAGGAAGCCACTATGAGCCATGTACATGCTGGGAGAAGTGGGGGAGGGGGGGGAAGAGCTGACCTTCAAAGTGAAGTAAGAGAATGAGCAGGTGGGCAAAAAGAAGCAGATGAGAAATGCCAGGTAGACCCAGAAGACAGCATAGCTTCAATTCCTGACTTGCCTGTTCCTGTCCCCCGAGTCCTGGTTGTACTGCTTCCTGCCCTTGGATGCCTATGAGATAGCTGACCGCTGGAAAAGACATGTGACCCAGGCCTGGCCAGTCATTCTATCCCATCATTCTGCCTATACAGATCGGCCCAGAGACAGGCATGGGACCCATGTCAGGCCAGTCAGAGTCCTTCCCTGGGATTTCATATCTTGATTCTGAAAGAGAGATGCTCTCCATTCCTTTTGTTTGTTTATTTATTTATTTATTTATTTATTTATTTATTTATTTTTGGCTGCGTTGGGTCTTCGTTGCTGCACGCGGGCTCTTCTCTAGTTGCAGCGAGCAGGGGCTACTCTTCGCTGTAGTGTGCGAACGTCTCATTGCGGTGGCTTCTCTTGTTGCGGAGCACGGACTCTAGGCGCACAGGCTTCAGTAGTTGTGGCACGTGGGCTTAGTTGCTCCGTGGCATGTGGGATCTTCCTGGACCAGGGATCGAACCTGTGTCCCCTGCATTGGCAGGCGGGTTCTCAACCACTGCGCCACCAGGGAAGCCCTCCATTCCTTTTGGATTGAGAGTGGTAAAGCTAGGACCCCAGAGCTGCCAGCACCAGGGCTGCCACTGCCTGGAGGAAACCAGCTGACCGCAGGAGCGAATGAGGCCAACCAGGGCAGTGGGGCCCACCGAAGACAAGTCTGATGACTTCTTCGGGTCCCTGTATTTAGTCAAGCCTGAAGCCCACTCTACCCTTGACCTTCGCAGCTGGTGAGCCAACATATTCCCTTTCTTGTTTAAACTAAGTTTAGATTTGTTTTTGTCACTTGCAACCCAGAGAGAGCCCTCATACTGGGGATGTGTCAATTCAGGAGGATTCACCTAAAATCAATAAATGCTTCTACTCTTTTTTTACATATACGTCCATGAATAAGAGTCTGCCGAGGCCCAGAACAAGGAGGGCTGCAGTGAGCCTTTTCTGACCTTTTATACCCCTTCAGTCCACCCTGTGACCTTGGCCCTCATGCCAGGCAGCCAGTCCATTCCCAGACCAAGCTCAAGCAACTTGCACTTCTAAGCCTGTCAGGAATGGCACCGCCCTAACACTGTGGAATGGTGGCAGATCATCACCCCCTGCAGTAGAGGCACGCTTCCATGCTAGCACAGCTTCCCCTTTCTTCTGGACAACACTTCATCTAACCACGAACAAGAGAGGGCAGGGGCCCCATTTCTGGCCCATCCTAGAACCCCATCTGCTCAGCACGGTGATGCGTCCAGAGTTGAGCACAGGTCCCAGGCTTGGACAACAGAGTCCTTCCCAGGATTTTTTAACTAGACCAGGGATAGATAGCCTTTGTCCTCCAAGGGTACTGATGTGAGGCCACAGCTTTGGCAGCTGTGCCCCTGCTTGTGAGGAGAAGCTGGGTAGGAGAAGCTTCTCTGTGCCTTGGTAGAGAACCAAAGCACGGAGAAGATAAGCAACTTGTCCAAGGTCACAGAGGTGGGAAGAGGTGGCTTTAGGCCCTGGTCTGTCTAGCTCCAGAAATGGTGAAGAAAGAAAGAGGAAGACGAAGGAATATCCACCACGCCCTACAGTTCATAGAGCAACACATGTTTTGCACATATGCCCACGGCCCTAGCCCACTGTATACACGTTTGATGGAACTGCCTTATATTTGTGAGCAAAAACTTAAGTTTAACTTTGTAGCACTAGGCTCTTTGTGAAGGTATTTTTGTACCTAATCCTATGACTATGGTGGCACCTAAGAGGCCAACTGACGCAAATGAGGGCAAAGAACTCAAGTCAGGATCCCTCAGGGGCAAAACCAGGTCTAGAACTCGGGTCTCTTGACTCCCTCTCCAGTGCTCTCTGCACTTCCGTCTGATGCAGAGAACTTACCAAGAGGTCACCATGAGCTACAGCATCATGTTTTCCCCTTTCCCTTGGGTCCTCCCCAGTGGTGTGCTGGTAAATGTTTAATAACCATCTCTTCAGAAAACAAACAAACCAACGAAAAACCTGACTTGTAGCAACTGCCATTTTCCATAGTGTAAATACTCCTACTATGGTCAGTTTCAGTGTTCCAACATGATGTCCCTGAATGCAGTTGGGAGGACTCCAGCACACCACTGAAGCTCCCACAGTCAAGGAAAGTTTCCAGAGCAGCTGGTGCTAACTGCAAGGACTTTCCAGTCAACCTAATAGTCTTCCTGCGATTTAGCCTGAAATCAATGTGCCTGCCATCCACGGAGGCTCAGAGTGAAAGGGTTGCTGATGGCAAAAGAGGAAAGTCTGTCTGAAAGGGCTTTTGATGCCAAACAGACCAATACACCAAAGTCATTAGCTAGAAATGTAAATGGTTCAGAATGAATTAAGGAAAATACGTTGCCATGGTTTAGGGAATGGAATATGGAATCTGGAGCCAGATGGTATGTTTTCAATCCTAACTAGCTGTGTGACTTTGGATACGTAACCTAACCTATCTGTAAAATGGGGAAGGCCCCAGGGCCAACCACATACGGTTATGAGGATTCGATGAGAAATGTGAACACAAAGATCTCAACATGGTACCTGGCATGTAATAAACACTAAACAGATGTTAGCTGTTATTACCATTTAAGTCGGGTAGAAAACAAACCATGATCATATAGGGATTGATCACTGGACTAGAAGCTCCATGAGAGCATGGACCTCGTCTATCATGATCTCTGCTGTATCCCCATACGTAGAACAATACCTGATACATTTACTGAGGAAGCACTCAATTAATATTAACTGCATATTGAGTACGGCACCTAACAGTCTTTAAATATTTGTATTTCTTTAGCTCTTGCTTTAATCACACCCTCTGTTTTAAAACAACCATCAGTAACCTGGCTAATGTTTATGTTCAGTTTTTCTAAAAAGTCATTACACTTTTTAAGTCCGTTTGAGTGGAAATAAGGGCCTACCTTCCCCTCCGTTAATCACACACACGGAAATCTGTTGGTTTGGATTACAATTCAGACGGTAAATCCACTTGGTTGCAGGACAGCTAAATAAAGGCAAAGGGGGCTCCGACTTCCAGCATTAGCCTTCCACACGCCAGGCCCTGAAGTGACAGACATAGCTCATCCCAGACCAGGGCCTGACCCTCACCCCTGCCATCCACCTGGCAGGCCCAGGGATGACAGGCAGGATGTTCTGGACCTGGGTGGGGGCTGCGTGGATCCTGTCTTCCACTTCCGCTCTGGTCTCTTCCTGTGCTCTCCTCCCCAGGGCCCGTCTCAGTCCCCTTCCCCACCCTCCTGAGCAGACCCCAGCCACGCCCTCCACAGGCCTCCCCTCCCCACTTTCGGCTCTCTCCTCTCTCACAGGCTGGTTTGTTAGGGCGTGAAAAATGGCTCCGTGGAATAAAGATGTTTCCCCTCTGATGAGCACATTTGCAGAAGGTATGTCACAGATCCCAGGCTGGGGTTGGGCGGTCTCTCAAGAAAGTTGCTTGTGGCCCCTTCTTTCCCTCCCTCCCTCTCCCCCTTCTCCCCTCAGCACCCTCCCCCTCTTTGCTTACTTATTGGAAGAGTAATAAATATTGGGCCGACGGGCCCTTCTCACAGCTACAAAGCCTACCTGTAAGCGAGCTCAATAATTAGCAGTCTTGAAGATGATATATGACTTTCATTACCCTTTGGGACTGGAGACTAAATGAGGACAGAGCTAATTGCCGTGCAAAGCAGTTTGGCATGAATGAGAAAAATGCAGGCCCTGTCTCCTGCCAAAAAAAGGGCCCTATTGCTGCTCTGATCTCAAGGCTGGTTTCTGCCGCAGGAGTTCACTCGGTGTCCATAAATCATGGGCCGCTTACAGCTCGGCTGCCCTTAGTCGTCAGCGGGCTGTGCGCTGAGTGACAGATCCCAGCCGAACTTCAACTCTCTCCTTTCTTCTCCTCCTCCTCGTCCTCTTCCGCCTCCTTTTTGCACTGACCAGAAAATTAAACCCAGACTCCTCAGCTTGGGGAGGCCTGGGCTGGGGGTGGTGGCTGCTGACTTGCTTTGGGTTCTGTATGCCCGGGCCCAGCTGCTCACTCCCTGCACACTGTCTCCCCCTCCTCAAAACATGCCCTGGACCCGAGGCCAGCAGAGGATGGCTCTCTCCATCCTCAGGAGGAGGCAGGCCCCTCCTGCAATGCTCCAGGCTGAGCCTCTGTCCTTGGTTTGCCATCGAGACAAATGTGGCCTCTCTGCTGGCCGAATGTCTCCCTCTCCCCCCACCACCCTTTCAGGAAGTGCTTCCCTTCCCTTAAAGGGGAAGGACGGACAGCAGCCACATGTGTGTCTGCAGCTGACAGATGTGCACAAGCCATGGAGGGCGGAGCTACCCAAGGCAGGGCCACTGTGATGGGGGGATGGGACACCTCCTAGAAATATTCTCTTCTCCACCCCTCAGCCCCACTCCTTGGTCACTTCTCAAGGAGCCCTGCTGCTGAGGATCCAGGTGGGAAATGCTGAGTGTGCAAAGCACCATGCCTGTGTCCCCTTCCATTCACTTCCCTGGGGTGGGGGGAAGGTGTCCCTCCCTTGTAGGCAGACACCAATTTCACAGTCAGAGTTGAGCTCCCTGGCTTTTCTAGGGCAGTCACATAATTAATTCTTAGTGTGGCCAAATTATATTTGACACTTAATTTAAAACTCAAGGTTCCATAATGCAAAATCCTCTCCTGGCAAGAAGGGTGACATGCACAGTGAGTGTGTGTGTGACTTGACAGCCAGGGTTGGAGGGGTGGCTCTCTGTAACTCCCAGAGAGGGAAGGGGGCTGACTTTTATTGAACAGCTACTTTACATCCAGGGATTCCAGAATTACTTTCTTGATTCCTCATTATCCCATTTATTTCCTCATTCCCTTCACAACAACCCTATGAGGAAAGTACTATTTATTGCCTCTAAAGTGCAGACAAGGAAACCAAGATCCAGCAAGGTTAATTCACCCAAGGTCATCCTGTTAGGGAAGAGGCCAAGTTGGGGTTCATGATCTTGGGAGTCTCTCAATTCTTTGGGCCATTCAATTCCTCCTTTAAGGATAGGGACAGGGGTTCCCCAAACTGGAAGCCTCAGGTGCTTCATAGAGGTGAGAGTCAAGGCCAGACTTTGGCTGTGTGTCACAGAATGCCCACTACAGCAGCTTAAACAAGTACAGGTTAATTGTCTCCTATAACAAGAAGGCCAAGGCAGGTCATCCAGGACTGGTGCAGCTCAACAAGGACTTCAAGAACCCAGACTCTTTGTATCTCCCCATTCCATCATCCCTGCATTCTAGCTTCTCGCCTTCTGGTTACAAAGTGGCTGCTGTACCACCAAGCATCATGTCTTCAGTCCAGGGAGGGAAAAGGGGTTAGAGAGAGGGAAAAAAAGGAATTCTCCAGTCAAAACTTTGTCTTTTCGTTTGGGAAGAGGAGCCCTTCCAAGCAGACTTCCCCACGGGAAGGTGGAAACCAATGTGCTAGAGACCAAGGGCACCAAAATGGAAGCCTTATCATCTTATTCATACATCCCACACTCTTGCTTGATAAAATCTTTGACAGTCAAATTGATTTAGGCTATTATAAGGGGGTTGTTCCTTTCCCACCTCCACCTGCAGCTGGGGCAGGACAGGGTGTCCCCCCGACAATGCCCCAAGCCTGTGGCACCCATGAGAAAATTCTCATCACTGTCTCCTTAACCAATTAGGGGCAGATTCACTTGCTGGGAGCTGCATCTGTCAGTAAGCAGGCAGGAGACAGGTAGAACCTAAATCAGGGCCACTGGGGTTGGCGGGTTGCTACACAGTAAGAGTAACCAGCTTACTGCCCGTCCCACCGGATTCCACAGGCCATTTCTGTGCTCCTGGCTGCTGCTGTCACTTGCAGATTTTTGATATCTCCCAAACCTTTCTCAAGAGGCTCCTCCATGTGGATGGGAAGGATGGTGGGAGGTTTCTGAGTGCTAGGGTCCCACCTCAGGCCCTCCAGGTGCAAACTGGGTCACATCTCCCTTTCCTCCAGACCCCAATGGCTTCTCATAACCTTGATAATAAAACTCAAACTCTTTACCTTGACCTACAAGTAGGGTGACCTGTTATCCCAACATTATTATTAGTAGCACCTCTTTCGGTCTCAAATGTGTCTTAGTCTGAATGATAAATTATGTGGTCACCTTATCAAGCAGTAGGCTCTGCATGTTCCCTGTCTTTGTCCCCAGGCTCCTCTCCTCTGCTTCCTCAGGTTCACACACCTCCCTCCAGTCAAGCGGAGGGTTCACTGAAGGGGCCAATGCCTCAGGACCCCACCGGGAACACACTGTCCCTGCTCCCTCTCTAGCCTAGTTCTACTCAGCTCTCAGGTCTCATTTCAGTGTTCCTTTTTCAGAGGTGTCTTCCTTTATCTATCCCCCAGGAACCTTAATTCTATTATACCAATGCTGTTATTTTTCTTTATTGATAGAATCATCCATTTGAATGACATGTTTGTTTAATATCTGTTTCCTCATTAGATTGTAAGCAGAGACCCCCTGGATCTCCAAAACCTAGCAGAGGCTGTTGACCCACAACTGTCAAATGAATGAATGAATGAATGAATACACGATGTTTCTCCCAAATGCATATCTCCACCAGGTTCACTGCGATCGTCTGCAGTGAGAAGTAATTCTGGCACAACTGGAGCTTCCCAGCAACATAACACATCACTCTGAGCTGCCTGTCACAGGAGGAGCTTAAACAAAGGCCATCATAGAGTGAGAGATACTGCACTGTAAGGCTTTCCCTGCACCTGGTTCTCATACCCCCTCAGGCAGGATATCAGCCAGATTGCCGCCAACTCCACAGCACTATCTACAATGCCTCAGTGAACATGCCCATGCCCCTTATGGATCTGTGAGAAAATTTCCCTGGAATACAGATTTCTCAGGTCATTAGGGATCTATATACCTAATATACTTAATTGGATTAAATCCCACCCCCTTTTCTTGGTCTGCACAAGTTCTAGAATTTTAGGGCCAATTATCTGTCCTGACAAGTGGGGCCTTAAAACAAATTTAATTTGATTTTAAAAATACACCTTTCTTCTATTCCAAGTATCATGGAAACTTTGCCACCTGCTATAGACACAACTTTATGTGCTATTGCCCACCCTTAGAAAAAAAGGCCTCAGAATGAGCTGGATGCTGTGGAGGTGGCCTGGGCAATGTCAGCCCTTACTTACCTCCTGGCATGAGTGACAAGAGCAAAAGAGGAAAAGCAGAGAGTTCTGGGAAAGGCCGGATGGCCTGGAAGTGCGATGGTACTGGCTCTCCTGGAGGCCCATGGAAAAATCCATAGTGCAAAACACCAGGTCATGCTCCTCCAAGGCCTGGCCTGGTCTGGGCTGATAGCAACAACCAGACCCATCCTGTGCCCAGAGAGACCAGCACTCGAGCCAGGAACCACAGAAGGGTCAGCCTGGGGCCTATGGGATTTCTGTGTAAGGTAAAGGAGAGACAGGGCCCCTAGATCAGCCCCAGCTGACTCAAAACAGGAAAACCATTCTGCTCCCCACCCCGTCTTCCCAACCTGACTACAAAAGGCAACATCTGCTTGCCTCATCTTCAGGCTGTACCCAGGCCAGCACAGACCTGATGGACTCTGATGCGGGACATCCAGAAATTTGGCAGAGTGATTGTATGAGCAGCCTGGAGTTTCACCTGAGCAGACAAAAGAAGGGACTCTGTTCCAGGGGGCCAGCCACAGACAGCTTCCCAGACTCCAGCAGAATGCATTCAGACGTGCAGACAGATGTGCAGTCAGGGATAGCAGATACACAGCTACGGACACAGAGATGCTCACCCTTTCATACAAACTGACCCTTCTTCTTCCAGCCAACCCCATAACACACCTCAGACTCCTCCAGAACTGCTAGCCTCCCGGTTTGACGGCATTATTGCTAAAAGCCAAAGGGCACTGAGCGCCCTCCACTTCCAGCCAAGATAGAACAGCAGGGACTGGATTTACCCTCCCACATGAAACAACTAAAACATTGTACAAAGTATATGAGACAATTTTCGAGCCGCTGAACATACAGCAACCGAGATGGGAAATCAGCGAGGTGAGCCATGCACTTTCCCCAAATCACTGCCTGAGAGAGTTTCCAGGATGCCACAAAGGGAGGAGGAATCCCAGGCAGAGCTTAGTTAATGTGATGAGTTAAGGAGATGGAGCTAAGATGGTCTCTGAGGAAACCCGGGCACCTGGCATTTGCAGGATAGAGCCCCGGAGAGGAGAGGGTTGCACACAGAGACAACCCAAGAGATGAGCACCTCCCCCTCAGGTACTCAGCAGAGTACTGAGCAGTGCGTGGTGTATAATGATGCTACCCGAGGCCAGGGGAAGAACTACCAGAAAAGATTAGAAGGCCACGAATATTTTTGGTTTCCAATAGGCATTGGGTAGAGTACTTAGAAGGGTCTTGTCTCAGCAGTGAGACAAGATTAGCCCTAGATTAACACTACTCTGGTTCTATCTATCAAATCTTAAAAGCAAGACTCAGAATGATCAAACCGTTTCCAAGTAACATAATGGCATCTAGAACAAAGCTCAAGAAGACTTATAAGAACACAAAGCACGCAAGAAAGTAAAATTCAAAATGTCTGGCATCCATCAAAAGTTACCACACATGCAAAAAAGTAGGAAAGTGCAACCGATGAAGATAAGAATCAATCAGTAAAACCTGGAAATGATGCAGATATTAGAAGTAGCAGACAAGAACACTAAAACAGTTATTATAACTGTATCCATATATTCAAAAGCTAGAGGAAAGAGCAAACATGTTGAGAAGAGACACAGAAGACATAAAAAAGACCCAAATCAACTCTAGAGAAATAAAATTGAACTAATCATCAATAAACTGTGGAAAAACTCAAGCAGCCTTATATATATATACATATATACACACACACACATACACACATATATACGTATATGTACACATACATGTATATGAATATTATATGAATATATCCCTAAAGGAAAGGAGAAGGGAAAGAAGAAATAATGGCCAAAATTTTTCATCAACTTACTAAAGCTTACTCAAGAAGAAACAGATATCCTGAATATTCCTATATCTATTATAGATACGTATTGAATTGGAATTTGTAGTTATAAACTTCCCAGGCCCAGAGACTTCACTGGTGAATTCTTTTTTTTTAAAAAATATATCTTTATTGGAGTATAATTGCTTCACAATACTGTGTTAGTTTCTGTTGTACAACAAATCGGATCAGCCATATGCATACACATGTCCCCAGATCCCCTCCCTCTTGAGCCTCCCTCCCATCCTCCCTATCCCACATCTCTAGGTCATCACAAAGCACAAAGATGATCTCCCTGTGCTGTGCTGCTGCTTCCCACTAGCTAACTATTTTACTTTCAGTTTCACTGGTGAATTCTATCAAACATTTAAGTAAGAAATAATACCAATTCTACACACTCTTCCAGACAACTGAAGAGGATAGAATACTTTTGAACTCATTCTATGAAGCTAGCATTACTCTGATACCAAAGACATTATTAAAAAACGATTGACCAATATCCCTTATAAAACTAGATACAAAAATTCTTAACAAAATTTTAGCAAATTGGATCCATCAATATGTAAAGAGTAACTTATCATGACCAGGAAGGGTTTATCCCAAGGATGCAAGGTTGATTTAACATCCAAAAATCAATTAATGTGATACACCACATTAACAGAAAGAAGGGGCTAAAAGCCAGTTGATTATCTCAATAGATGCAGAAAAAGAATTTGACAAAATCCAACACCCACTCATGATGAAAATTCTCAAGAAACCAGAAACAGAAGGAAACATCTTTGACTTGATAAAGGGCACTATGGAAAGTTCACAGCCGGCATCATAATTAATGGTGAGAGGCTGAATACTTTTCCCTTAAGATCAGGAACAAGGTAAGGATGTTAGATTTTGTCACTCCAATTCAACATTGTACTAGAGATTCTAGACAATCCAATAAGGTAAGGAAAGATTTCTAAGAAGACATCTTAGGAAAGACTGGAAAAGAAGAAGCAAATTGTCTTTATTTGTATATGACGTGATAATCTATATAGGAAATCCCTTGGCATCTACAAAAACCTACTACAACTAATATGTAAGTTTACCAAGATTACAGGATACAAGATCAATTTCAAAAAAAAAATTGTGTTTCTATATACTAGCAATAAACAATTGGAAATTAAAATTGAAAAATATCATTTATAATAGCAGCAAAAATATGAACTACCTAGGGATAAATCTAACAAAAGATGTGTAAGGCCTGTGTACTAGAAACTACAAACCACAACTGAAAGAAAAATAAACAAGATCCAAATAAATATAGAGAAATACCACATTCATAGGTCAGAGATGGTTAAGATGTCACTTCTCCACAAATTGATGTACAGAATCAAAGCAATCCCAATTAAAATCCTAACAGGCTTTTTTCTAGAAATTGACAAGCTGATTCTGAAATCCATATGGAAATACAAAGACTTAGAGTAGCCCAGAAAACTTGGAAAAAGAACAAAGTTGGAGGTCTAACACTACCTGATTTCAAGACTTAAAAGCTACAGTTATCAAGATAGTGTGATGGTGACATCAAGGTAGACAAATAGATCAATGGAACAGAAAAAGACCCACAATAAGCGAATAATTAATCTTCAACAAAGATGTAAAGGTAACTTAGTGGAGAAAAGATAGTCTTTTCAACAAATGATGCTGAAACAACTGAATACATATATGTAAAAAATGAAATTCAATCAATACCTCAAACCATGTGCAAAAAATTAGGTCAATTAACACCCATCCTTCTGAAACTATTCCAAAAAACTGCAGAGGAAGGAACACTTCCAAACTCATTCCATAGATCACCATCACCCTGATACCAAAACCAAACAAAGATACCACAAAAAAAGACCATTACAGGCCAATATCACTGATGAACATAGATGCAAAAATCCTCAACAAAATACTAGCAAACCAAATCCAACAATACGTTAAAAGGATCATACACCATGATCAAGGAGGATTTATCCCAGGGATGCAAGGACTTTTCTATATTTGCAAATCAATCAATGTGATATATCACATTAACAAATGGAAGAATAAAAACCATATGATCATCTCAGTAGGTGCAGAAAAAGCTTTTGATAAAATTCAACAACCATTTATGACCAAAAAAAAAAAAACAACTCTCCAGGCTCTTCCTAGAATAATACATATACACACATTTTGCATATACAGACCTCAGATTAAGAGCTTATGTTGGGTGGGATGAATTGGGAAACTGGGATTGACATATATACACTATTGATACTATGTATAAAATAGATAACTAATGAGAACCTACTGTATAGCACAGGGAACTCTACTCAATGCTTTGTGGTGACCTAAATGGGAAGGAAATCCAAAAAAGAGGGGATATATGTATATGTATAGCTGATTCACTTTGCTGTACACTAGACACTAACACCACATTGTAAATCAACTATATTTCGATTAAAAAAAAAAAGAACTTATGTTGGAGGCATTAAAGGAGTCCATGAAAAAAAAAAAAAACTCTCCAGAAAGTGGGCATAGAGGGAACCTACCTCAACATAATAAAGACCATATATGACAAACCCACAGCTAACATCATACTCAACAGTGAAAAGCTGAAAGCATTTCCTCTAAGTTCAGGAACAAGACAAGGATGTCCACTCTCACCACTATTATTCAACATAGTTTTGGATATCCTAGCCATAGAAATCAGAGAACAAAAAGAAATAAAAGGAATACAAATTGGAAAAGAAGAAGTAAAACGGTCACTGTTTGCAGATGACATGATACTATACACAGAAAATCCTAAAGATGTGCCAGAAAACTACTAGAGTTCATCAGTGAATCTGGTAAAGTTGCAGGATACAAAATTAATATACAGAAATCTGTTGCATTTCTATACACTAACAATGGAAGGTCAGAAAGAGAAATTAAGGAAACAATCCCATTTACCATCACATCAAAAAGAATAAAATACCTAGGAATAAACCTACCTAAGGAGGCAAAAGACCTGTACTCCAAAAACTATAAGACACTGATGAAAGAAATCAAAAGTGACACAAATGGAAAGAGATACCATGTTCTTGGATTGGAAGAATCAATATCTTCAAAATGACTATACCACCCAAAGCAATCTACGGATTTAATCCAATTCCTATCAAATTACCAATTGTATTCTTCACAGAACTAGAACAAAAATTTTTTAATTTTTATGGAAACATGAAAGACCCCAAATAGCCAAAGCAATCTTGAGAAAGCAGACCAGAGCTGGAGGAATCAGGCTCCCTGACTGCAGACTATACTACAAAGCTACAGTCATCAAAACAGTATGGTACTGGCACAAAAACAGAAATATAGATCAATAGAACAGGATAGAAAGCCCGGAAATAAAACCACACACATATGGTCAATTAATCTACAACAAAGGAGAAAAGAATATAAAATGGGCAAAAGACAGTCTCTTCAATAAGTGCTGCTGGGAAAACTGGAGAGCTACATGTAAAAGAATGAAATTAGAACATCCTCTAACACCATAACAAAAATAAACTCAAAATGGATTAAAGACCTAAACATAAGACTGGATACTATAAAACTCCTAGAGGAAAACATAGGCAGAACACTCTTTGACATAAATAGCAGCATTATCTTTTTGGATCCATCTCCCAGAGTAATGGAAATGAAAACAAAAATAAACAAATGGGACCTAGTTTAACTTAAAAGCTTTTGCACAGAAAAGGAAACCATAAACAAAATGAAAAGACAACCCACAAAATGGGAGAAAATATTTGCAAACAATGCAACTGACAAGGGATTAATCTCCAAAATATACAAACAGCTCATACAGTTCAATTAAAAAAAAATCAAAAAATGGGCAGAAGATCTAAAAAGACATTTCTCCAAAGAAGACATACAGATGGCCAAAAGGCACATGAAAAGATGCTCAACATCACTAATTATCAGAGAAATGCAAATCAAAACTGCAGTGAGGTACCACTTCACACCAGTCAGAATGGCCATCATCAGAAAGTCTACAAATAACAAATGTTGGATAGGGTGTGGAGAAAAAGGAACTCTCCACACTGTTGGTGGGAATGTAAATTGGTACAACCACTATGGAGAACAGTATGGAGGTTCTTTTAAAAAACTAAAAATAGAACTACCATATGATCCTGCAATCCCACTCCTAGGCATATATCTGGAGAAAACATATTTCGAAAAGATACATGCACCCCAATGTTCACTGCAGCACTATTTACAATAACCAAGACATGGATGCAACCTAAATGTCCATTGACAGAGGAATGGACAAAGAAGATGTGGTACATATATACAATGGAATATTACACAGCCATAAAAAAGAATGAAATAATGCCATTTGCAGCAACATGGATGGACCTATAGATTATCATACTAAGTGAAGTAAGCCAAAGACAAATATCACACAATACTGCTTATATGTGGAATCTAAAACAAGGATACAAGTGAACTTATTTACAAAACAGAAATAGACTCACAGACATAGAAAACAAACTTGCAGTTACTAATAGGGAAGCGGGGAGAGGGATAAATTAGGAGTTTGGGATTAAAATATACACACTACCATATATAAAATAGATAACAAACAAGGACCTACTGTATAACACAGGGAACTATACTCAATATCTTGTAATGACCTATAATGGAAGGAATGTATAAAAAGAATATATATACTTATGTATATGTATGTAAAAAAATTAGATCAAAATAGATCATGACTTACATGTAAAATCTAAAACTATAAAAATTCTAGTGGGGGAGGGCATCCACGCTGGGCTCGCTGCCCGCCGGCCCACAGGGCAGAAGCTGTCAGGGAAGGACGCGGAGAGCCGTGGTCACCCACGCTCGGGTTCAGCAGTCGCTGCCTCCCACCTCCGGGAGTCGGGACCCAGAGGGAGACAGTCTGACCCTGCCCACCCGTGGATGGCTGCCAAAAAGAAAAAAAAAAAAAGACATTAACACATCCCCTCACTCAGGCTGGCAGTTCCAGGGGATATTTGCAAAACGTATGGCCTTTTTACTTTACTTCCTCGTCTCTAACCCCTTTCTGTGCTATAAAAGAAACTGGCATCCAAACCTCAATAAGGTGGTTTATCAGAGACACTAGTCTGCCATCTTCTCAGTCTGCTGGTAGTGACTTCTTTTCTCTCTTATTCTCTACCTTGCTAAGGAGAGATGAGAAACTAGGGCTTCCTGTACAGTGTGAATTCCAGAGAATCCTGGAGTTTTCCATAAATATACTCCTCCAAGGCCATGAAGTGATACGTTTTGCTTTCCAGTTTGGTGTGATCATGATGAAATGCCTACTGTTTTGTTTTATTACATCACCTACTCCATTCCTTCCCTAAAATGTGACAATTAAAAGATGGAGCCCCAAAGGGAAAAAAAAAATCTAGAAATTTTTGTCACTTTGGGTAGGCAAAAATTTCTTAGATATGACATTGAAAGCATATACATAAAGGAAAAAATAATAAATAGGACTTCAACAAAGTTACATTTTTCTACTCTTCAAAAGATACTGTTAAGGGCTTCCCTGGTGGCGCAGTGGTTGAGAGTCCGCCTGCCAATGCAGGGGACACGGGTTCGTGCCCTGGTTCAGGAAGATCCCACATGCCACAGAACGGCTAGGCCCATGAGCCATGGCCGCCTGAGCCTGTGCATCCGGAGCCTGTGCTCCGCAACAGGAGAGGCCACAACAGTGAGAGGCCCACATACCACAAAAAAAAAACAAAAAAAAAACAACTCAATGATAAGAAAACAAACAGCCCAATAAAAAAATAATCAGCAAAAGATTTGAACACTTTCCCAAAGAAGTGAAAAATAATGAGAAATAATGGTCAATAGGGAAATGCAAATTAAAACCACAATGAGACACCACTACACACCTATTAAAATAGTTCAAATAAAAAAGATTTATCATACCAAGTGTTGGTGAGGATATGAAGGAACAGGAACTCTCATACATTGCTACTAGGAATGTAAATTTGTATGACCACTTTGGAAAACAGTTTGACAGTCTCTTTAGAAAGTTAAATATACACCTAGCATATCCAGCCCACCCCCAGATATCTGCCCAAGAGAAGTGAAAGCATAGGTCAATATAAAGACTAGTAGACAAACATTTATAGCAGCTTTATTTGTAATAGTCAAACTTGGAAAATAGTCAAATATCCATCAACAAATGAATGGACAAACAAGTGCTGTGTTAAAAGAACAAAGTACCAAAGAGATATATACCCATGTTCATAGCAGCATTACTCACAATAGAAAAAAGGTAGAAGCAACCCAAGTGTCCATTGATGGATGAATGGATAAACAAAATGTGGTATACACATTCAATGGACTATTATTCAGCCTTTAAAAAGGAAGGAAATTCTGATGTGTGCTACAACATGGATAAACACTGAGAACATTATGCTAAGTAAAATAAACCAGTCACACACACACACAAAAAAAATACTGTACTGTTCCATTGATATGAGGTATCAAGAGTTGTCAGATTCACAGAGACAGAGTGTAGAATGGTAGTTGCAGGGGCTGGGGAGACTGGTGAATGGAGAGGTACTGTTTAATGGGGACTGAGTTTCAGTTTTGCAAGATAAAGAGTTCCATCAATGGATCGTGGTGATGGTTGCACATCAGTGTGAATGTACTTAACACTATTGAACTGTACACTTAAAAATGACTAAGATGGTAACTTTTATGTTACGTGTATTTTACCACAATTAAAATTTAACTTTTTTTTAAGTGCCATGAAAAGGAAGAGATTCCTTATACCTTGAAAGAATCCTAGAAAGCTTCCTGGAGGAAATGTCATTTGAGTTAGACCCAGGAAGGAGAGTAGGATTTACCTAGAAAACAGGAATTGGCCATCCCAGGCAAAGGACAGCTCAAACAAAGGAAGGGGGGCTGGAGTGGGCTGAAGGGTGTGGGGTCAGAGAGCCAGCAGCCAGGAACCTGGGCTTGGAGGGTTGAGGCTGAAAAGTAAGACGGGACCCACCCCACGAGGGCCTCCCAGCCTCTGTTAGAGAAGAGAGACATTTGTAAACATCATCTCTGAACAAGCCAGACCCACAGCACCATGGCTCCATCAAGACGGCCATTCGGAAGGAAAAGACTTGGGGTCGGCTCTGGATAGTCGTCGAAAAATAAACATGTCCCTGGACATTCAGGAAACGCTCTGTGAGGCTGTGTCCAGGCAGGGCTGTTTGCTTATTTGTGACTTTCCTGCTTTCCATCACCCTGTCAGCGGCCACCCTGCCCCCATCCTGACCCTGACACCCGGCTGGCCGAGCCTCCGTCATTGGCTTCAGAAGAAAACTGGTCCCTAGGAGGGGAAGGCAGGCAGGAGGGGCAGCAGGAGTGCACGTGTAGGGTCAGCAGTAAGTGTGTGTGTCAGAGTGCATTTGCACACAAACTGGTAGCATTGTGAGTGGCACAACGTGTGTGTGTGTGTACATGCATATGTGTCACACCAGAGTAGATGGGGGCCTGGGTGAAGCAGTGTGGACTGTAGGCCCAGATGGGCTGGGTTCAAATCCAACTCAGGCAAGTGACTTAGTCTCTTTGTGCCTCAGTTTCTACATCTGTTAAATGGGAAAAATAATATTACCTATCTTACAAGGTTGTGGTAATGACTGAAACCAAATCATGAATGAAAAGCACTTGATCAAATGGTGCCAGTACACAGTAAGTGCCTAATAAGTGCTAGCAAGTATTATTCAAAAATAGACCTGTGTGTGTGTGTGTGTGTGTGTGTGTGTGCACCGGTGCATGTAGATATGGGTTCTGAGTATGGAAATGTGTGCAGCTTTGCAGTGAATAGGCATGAGTGCTCTTGAGGGTGCACATGCTAGGATTGGGGAAAAAGCAGCCATAACCAGTCAGGGGCTGGTCCCCTGGGTACTGCTTCCCAGCCTGGCACCCAGCTCTGAAGAGCCTGGAACCAGCCTCCCCATGCAGGCAAGCAAGGCCTTTGGGCAGCTCCCTTCTCCACAGCCCCCTGCCCTGGGGAGCAGCTCCCACGCCGGGCTGCCTTCTTCCTGCCTTGAGCTGCTCAAGCCTCCTTTGTCTTTCCACTTCCTCAGGCTGCAGGAGTGAGGGTATTTTTTTTCTATCAAAGGCCACTGACCCTAAAAAGGAATCAAGCAAGGGTCAGCTACAAAGTCAACTTAATCTGGGGGCTGTTTTTCCTTAAAAATACCGAAGGATCTCAACTCTTCTGCTTTTTAAATCAAGAACGATAAGTAAAAAAAAAAAAAAAAAAAAAAAGAACGATAAGTAGCGCCAATTCTAAAAAAAAAAAAGTCCTCAACTTTATATTATATGAAATTGCTTTATAAAGGGTAAATCACTTTACAGATGTGAGGAATTCTTCTCTTTTAGAGGCACAGCACAACCCACCAGCGCAGTGGAGGAACTAGTAAGAGGGGGAAGAGAGACACAGAAGAAAACCCCTGATCCTGGCTGGAGCTGAGAAGTTCATCCGGGATGAGAACTTCAGATCCAGCCTTCAGCGTGAATCTAACCAGTGTTGGGCTAACCACGGCTATCTGTTCTTGAACTGCTCTAAGTCTCAAACCTTTAGAGGTTAAATTCTAGATGGAAACAGTGGGCTTTGGAATCAGGCTGGCCTGGATTCAAACCCCAGCTCTGCTGTCACCAACAGGGCCACCACGTTAAACACCATGTGCCTGCAATTGTGTAACCCAGGGACCTACATACCAGGTTTGTGAGTTGGGTTGTAGTGGGATAAAGGCTGACCCCCAAAAGGATATATCTATGTCCTTTCTGAGCACCTGAGAGTATTCCCTTATAGGGCAAAAGATGCAACTAAGTTAAGGACCTTAAAAAGAAGAGCTTATCCTGTATTATCCAGGTGGACCCTAAATCCAATGCCAAGTGTCCTTATGAGACAGCGGCAGAGGGAGATTCGAGACAGACATGAAGACGTGATGTGAAGATGGAGGCTGAGATTTGGAGATGGAATGGTGATAGTTCTTTCCTCCTAGAATTTTTTTTGAGGATTAAATAATGAAATGACCATACAGCTAACTGTGGAACTTGGGGATCCTATTGTAAGATTTGGGGTGGCAATATTAACCCCTCAGTTGTGCCCCAGGAGACACAGAGTGAGCAAGATACAGGATCAGCAACACAGTGAGAATTTTGAGATTTATGTCTGCCTTGGAGGCCGCAAAACCTAATTCCCTGCTGTCCCCACCTCCTGGCAACAGTTTAAAGCTACTCAGTTTCCTTGTCTCTAATCGTCCACCAATATCTATTCTCCCTCCTCTTCCTTTTAGTAGCAGCAACTGCTCTCCAGCTAGAGACTTCATTTCCCAGACTCCCTTGCAGCAAAGCCTGACCCTCTAAGTTCTGGCCAATGGGAAGGGACAGGAACTGATGTGTATCCTCAGAAGGAAGCTGCTTGCCCCTTGTCCTTCTTCCTATCCTGAAATCTACAAGGTAGATTGGTAGAGTCTCTTTCACAGCCAGGCAGATGAGGACAACTTCTAGACATATGGTGTCTGACCCTGGAGCCATTAGCCACATGAGCCTAAATTAATTTAAATTTATTAATTAAGATAAAATAAAATTTAAAGCTCAGTTCCTCAGTCACTCTAACCACGTTCAAGTGTTCAATAGACACATGTGGCCAGTAGCTACTGTACTGGACAGCACAGGTAAAGAACATCTCCATCATCACCAAAAATTCTATTGGACAGCACGGTCATGGAGGATGCAGAGCAACAAGACAGAAGGAACCTGGATCCTTGGACAACTCTGAGGAGCAGAGTCACCCTGCAGCCTCCCCTGCTCCAACTGCCTATCATCTCACATTTTTACGAGAGAGAAATAAATGCTCTATCTTTATCTGTCAGTACAGCCAAACCAACATCCTAATACATACTTCTTAAAAAATCAATCATTTTTCCATTTAAGTTAGCAGAGGTAGTTTCTATTGCTTGCAACCAAGAATGTTGACTGTTGCCAAAATGAGTAAAATAAGAAATGTAAAAGAGGGGCTGTTGATGTGGTCTGGGGGAGCACTGAGGGTTTTCTTGAGAAAGTGCTGTTCACGTTGAGACCTTGGCCACTTGCTCTGTCCGCAGCAATGGGACCAGATTGAGCTCTCTGAGTCATGCAGTGCCCAAGCCAAAATGGTACACAGGATGTAAGAGAGGATGCTCCTCTCCACAAACGTACCTAGGTTTATTCACCCACAGGAAATGGCTGATCCCAATTCTGAGGCAGGGAATGGACAAGATGAGCCATATCATATCAGCCAGCAAGGACTCTTCAAAGACCACTAGGGTGGCGTCAAAAGGACTCGGGAGCCAACTGAAGTGTTCCCATTGGACAAAGATGGGACAAGTAAGACATCAATAATAAAACTAACTGCAATGGATTGAAATTCACCAAATATGTTTAAATCTATGAGTTCATAATGATACTGAAAGCAAACAAACAAACAAACTCAGGAGGATGATAGGAAACTAACTTGTTCTTTTAAAGACTGGTAGATAAAAGGATAAATCCAGCTTTATCCTGCCTTTCCTATATGAATTGTACCACTGGGAAACCAAATAGTAGATGAGGAGAAGTTTCTCTTTGCAACAAATGCAGAAGGAATAATGATAGTTTTTGCAGCCCCTTATGAATTTATGAATCTAGACATTGAGTATCACAAAAAGAAAGACAGCCAGACACTATTTGTCTCCTGATGGAATAACACACCACCACCAACATAGCCTTGCCTAAAACAGAAAAAAACAAACAAACAAAAAAACGGAACCTGATCAAACCTCGAGACCCAACTTTCAGTTTACAGTTAATTCAGAGTCCAGGGGAGCTTGCTAAACATACAACTGGAAAATTCAGCCTGTGAGAAACTTTTCTGAACAACAATCCAGTTTCTTCAACAAACCAACTTCAAGGAAAAAAAAAAAAAAAAGAGGAGGAACTTATGGATTAAAAAAAGACTCAGATGGGACTTCCCTGGTGGCACAGTGGTTAAGAATCTGCCTGCGAATGCAGGGGCCACAGGTTCGAGCCCTGGTCCGGGAAGATCCCACATGCCGTGGAGCAACTAAGCCCGTGTGCCACAACTATTGATCCTGCGCTCTAGAGCCCATGAGCCACAACTACTGAGCCCACATGCCACAACTACTGAAGCCCGCGCGCCTAGAGCCCATGCTTCTCAACAAGAGAAGCCGCCGCAATGAGAAACCCACGCACTGCAACAAAGAGTAGCCCCCGCTCGCCGCAACTAGAGAAAGCCCGTGCACAGCAACCAAGACCCAACACAGCCATAAATAAATAAATAAATTTATATATTAAAAAAAAGACTCAGAGATATATCAACTAATCACAACGTGTGGACTTATTTAGATCCTGACTCAGACAAACTAAAATTTTTAAAAGTAAGACATTAATGGAGCATTTGGAAATCTGGATAATGACTGGATATTTGATGATCTTAAGGAATTACTATTAATTCTTTTAGGTATAATAATGTTATTTTCAGATGAAATATGATGTGTGGGATTTGCTTCAATATAAGCTGGAAAGGGCAGAAGTGAACAGGGATGTGAATGAAAAAAAAAATGGCCATGAGTTGATAACTGTTGAAGTCGGATGATGGGTACACAGGAGTTCATTATACTATTCCCTTTTGGGATATTTAAAATGTCCCATTTGACATTTTCTTAATGAATCCTTGGGTATCTTCGTCTGTTTCAAATTTTCTAAAAGTATATAAAAAAAATAATTTGCTACACACAAAATCCCAGGACACAAACCAGAACAACTGGACTGAGGCAGATTTTAGTCTCTGCTGCCTTCTCTGTCCCACGCAGAGCCACCAGCTAACCCACCGGTCCCAAGCCTGTCCCACGATGATTTTTATCTCAGGGACCTCAACAGCCTTCCCTGCCACTGGGTCTTTTTGGTGTTGTTTTAATAATTACTTTATTGAGATACAACTCACACATCCCACGATTCATCCATTGTAAGTGTTCAGTTCAATGGTTTTTGGTCAAGTCACAAAAATGTACAACCATCACCAAGTTAGTTTCAGAACATTCACAGCATTTCACATACACGCTCCCAAAGTTCTGAATACCTTCAAGCCTTGGTCCTTTCTCTCCCAGAAGGTTTCTGCAACTTTCATGCCAGTTTTCCTGCCATGATGCCAGTTCCCTGTCTCATTTATCCCCCGACACACACAGAGTAAGTGTCACGTCACTGGCCGCCCCACCGCAGAATGGTGGCCTTCCAAGCCCAGGCTCAGCATGAGAAGAGACCTGGAGGCATGAAGCTGTGAGCACTTGGGGTGAACAGGAGACCTGAAGTCATTCAGAGGTGAAAGAGGAAGCAGGGGATGGAGAAATCCAGGCGGGGCTGAGGAGACCACACCTGAGTGGACCCCTAGCACTGCATGGGATGCAGGTGCCCCTGCCCAGGAGGGGCGCCTCCCCCTCTGCCCTCCTCCCAGGCGGGAAAGCCATCACCACCCCTTTCCTGTCCTCCCGCCCCACTCCTGAGGCCTGCAAATCACACGAGCCACTAAGCCCGTCCAGTCACACCTTTCAAAGCAGTAGTTTCCTTTATTCAAAGACAAGAGACGTTTCCACTGGGAGCAGACAGGCCAGGAGCCCTTTCTCCTTCCTGTCCTCCCTTCCCAGGGAATCAATCTTCTTAAACTTTATTCTCCCAGAGACCATCTGGATGAAAACTGCTCAGGAAATTCAGTCGGGTACTAAGCCCAGTGCTCTCATCCATCTTGCCCTGTCACAGCCCAGCGCTTTGGCCTTAAAGAATCCTTACAGCTCAGGCTGCCACGGGCCTCCTGGCCACAGGAGCAAGCCCTGCCTGCACTCACAGCCACACCTTCCAGACATCTCAGGGCCTGTAAACCACCTTGCAGTTTTGTCCAGCTCTCACCCTCTCTCTGGAGCCTTGGCCCACTCTGCAGTGCCACCCAATTGTAATGTCCAGAGAAGTAATGTGGTACAGCGGGAAAAATTCACAGAGGCACAGGGCTGGAAGCTTTCTCTGCTGTGTGACTTTGGCCAAGTGACCTGACCTCTCTGAGTCTCAGTATCCCCATCAGTAAAACTATGGTTAATAATGCCCACCTTGGGGAACTGTGGTCGGGTTCAAATGAGATAATGGACTTTAAAATCACTTTCCTCCTCATTTATTCTGCTCTGGCTTTCTTGCTTTTTCCCAGACTCTCCAACCATCCTCCCACCTCAGGGCCTTTGCCCTTGTTATTCTCTATACCTGGAAAGTATCTTCCTGAATATCCATATGCATAGGTCACTTCCGTCCGGTCTCAGCTCAAAATGTTACCACAGGGCTTCCCTGGTGGCACAGTGGTTAAGAATCCACCTGCCAATGCAGGGGACATGGGTTCGAGCCCTGGTCCAGGAGGATCCCACACGCTACGGAGCAATTAATCCCGTAAGCCACACCTACTGAGCCTGCGCCCTAGAGCCCGCGAGCCACAACTACGAGCCCGCGAGCCACAACTACGAGCCCGCGTGCTGCAACTACTGAAGGCTGCACCCTAGAGCCCATGGTCCACAAGAGAAGCCACCGCAACGAGAAGCCCGCACACTGCAAGGAAGAGTAGTTCCCGCTCACCGCAACTAGAGAAAGCCCCTGCGCAGCAAGGGAGACCCAACGCAGCCAAAAATAAAATAAATAAATAAAATTTTAAAAATAAATAAATAAAATTATATATTTAAAAAATGTTACCATGTCAGAGAGGCCTTCCTAGACAAGCCTATCTAAAACAGACCCCAGGGAAGTGGGTAGGGCGAGGGCAGCCCACCCGACCCCCGGCTCACGGTCCTGTTCTCCCCACAGTTCGCCATGGATGACGATATTGCTGCACTCCTGGTCGACAGCGGCTCTGGCATGTGCGAGGCCAGCTTCGCGGGCGACGATGCTCCCCGGACTGTCTTCCCCTCCATCGTGGGGGCACCCCGGCACCAGGGCGTGATGGTAGGCATGGGCCAGAAGGACTCCTACGTGGGTGATGAGGCCCAGAGCAAGAGAGGCATCCTGACTCTCAAGTACACCATCGAGCAGGGCATCGTCACCAACTGGGAGGACACGGAGAAGATATGGCACCACACCTTCTACAACGAGCTGCGTGTGGCCCCCGAGGAGCACCCCATGCTGCTGAGGCCCCCCTGAACCCCAAGGCCAACCGTGAGAAGATGACCCAGATCATGTTCAAGACCTTCAACACCCCAGCCATGTACGTGGCCATCCAGGCTGTGCTATCCCTGTACACCTCTGGCTGCACCACTGGCATTTTGATGGACTCCAGTGACAGGGTCACCCACACGGTGCCCATCTACTAGGGGTACGCCCTCCCCCCACGCCATCCTGCGTCTGGACCTGGCTGGCGGGGACCTGACAGACTACCTCATGAAGATCCTCACAGAGCGTGGCTACAGCTTCACCAACACGGCCAAGTGGGAATCGTTCGTGACATCAAGGAGAAGTTCTGCTACGTCGCCCTGGACTTCAAGCAGGAGATGGCCACCGCGTCTTCCAGCTCCTCCCTGGAGAAGAGCTACGAGCTGCCCGATGGTCAGGTCATCACCATTGGCAACGGGCGGTTCCACTGCCCTGAGGGTCTCTTCCAGCCTTCCTTCCTGGGCATGGAATCCTGTGACATCCACGAAACTACCTTCAATTCCATCGTGAAGTGTGACGTCGACATCCGCAAGGACCTCTATGCCAACCCGGTGCTATCTGGTGGGACCACCTTGTACCCAGGCATTGCCTACAGGATGCAGAAGGAGATCACCGCCCTGGCTCCCAGCACAATGAAGATCAAGATCATTGCTCCCCATGAGCGCAAGTACTCCGTGTGGATCGGCGGCTCCATCCTGGCCTCGCTGTCCACCTTCCAGCAGATGGGGATCAGCAAACAGGAGTACCATGAGTCTGGCCCCTCCAGCATCCACCGCAAATGCAGACTGTTAGTTGCTTTACACCCTCTTCTTGACAAAACCTAACTCGTGCAGAAAATGAGATGAGACTGGCATGGCTTTATCTGGTTGTTTTGTGTTTTTTTGCCCTTTTTGATTGTGTGTGTGTGTGTGTGTGCGTGCGCGCTTGACTCAGGATTTAAAAACTGGAACGGGGGGCTTCCCTGGTGGCGCAGTGGTTGCGCGTCCGCCTGCCGATGCAGGGGAACCGGGTTCGCG
>NC_041233.1:26426852-26433270 GCF_002837175.3 Physeter macrocephalus | reverse complement strand
CAAAAAAAAAAAAAAAAAAAAAACCTGGAACGGTGAAGGTGACAGCAGTTGGTTGGATGGAGCATCCCCAAAGTTCTACAAGGTAGCCAAGGACTTTGATTGTACATTGTTCTTTTTTTTTTTAATAGTCATTCCAAATATCGTGAGATGCATTGTTACAGGAAGTCCCTTTCCTTCCCAAAAGCTGCCCCGCTTCTCCCTGAGGAGAAGGGCCAGTCCTCGCCCGAGTCCACACAGGGGAGGGTGATAGCACTGCTTTTGCGTAAATTATGTACTCCAAAATTTTTTTTTAATCTTCGCTTTAATACATGTTCTTTTTGTTTGTTTTATTTTGAATGGTCAGCCATTGTGGCCCCCCTTTTTGTCCCCCAACTTGAGATGTATGAAGGCTCTTGGTCCCCCTGGGAGCGGGTTGAGGTGCGGAGGTAGCCAGGGCTTACCTGTACATTGACTTGAGCCCAGTTCGATAAAGTGTACACATTAAAGAAAAAAAAAAAAAACAGACACCACCACCTACTACCACTCATCGCCCACCACCTCCTTTCCTATCTTTTACCCTGCTTTAATTTTCTTCAAAGCCCTTACGTCAACCTAACACATTAGAGGGTAATATGTTTACCGAATGCCTATCTTCCCTACTGGAATGTAAGTTCAGTGAGGGCAGGGACCATATCTGTTTTATTCTTTGCTGTATCCCCAGTGCTGGGACAGTGCCAGGCACACAGAAATCACTCAATAAATATTGAAACAATGGAGGAATAAATGGCTGACTGCATGAACAAGTTACTTTGCACAGTGCCCGGCCTTTCACAGGTGCTCGGGAAATAGAAGTTATGACTGTTAGTAATTTGGAGGTGCTGAGAGAGGCATGAAAGGGCCTGGACTTTGGGAACAGGTGGGGCTAAAGAGAAGAGAGCTCAGGTGGGGCTCAAAGCTACCCGCAGCCTGTCCAGAGGCCACACACCACATACCATGACATCAGCCCAAGGCAGGGATTGCCCTTAGAGAACTCCCTAGCCTGAGGGGCCCTCGAGCCCCACTCCTTGCAGCGTCCTCCGGGAGCTGGGTCAGGGGGAGGGAGGTAAGGGATTGGGATGTGCCTGGTCCTCAGGATGGACAGACTCTCCCACCCACACCTAGACAAGGTGCCCAGCTACGCCAGCAATGGGGTGTAGAAGAGGCTCTCTGTTCCCATAGGGAGCCCGAGCAGAAGGGACTGATCACCAGGACTAAGTTTGTAGTGGACACCTAGGCCAGGTAGGGAATAGGCCAGGCCCAGGCAGAGGAAGCAGAGAGCAGAGTCATGAGTCCGTAGCCCTGAACCGTGCCCCCAGGGGTCTGGAGTTTCTCAGTTCAGAGTAGGCTGGGTGTCAGAGTTATGGAAGACACAGCAAATCAATGCGGAAAGCGCAGCTCCATCCCTTTAACCGTGTGACCTCAGACAAATCACTTAACCTCTCTGAGCCTCAGTGTCCCCATCTGTCAGGTGGAAATAATAATATCCACCTCAAGATGCTTATTAATAATAAGAGTTACCATTTACCAGCACTTTGCTATGTGCTGGGATGTTACATTATCTCCTTTGAGCCTCAAAACATCCCTTCCATTAGGCATTTCTATTCTCACTCTACAGAGGAAGAAAGAAGTTCAGAGAGGGTAGTAACCAGCCCAAAGCCACACAGCTGGGAAGAATCAGAGCGAAACTGGACCCAAATCTGCTGGTTGTAAAGCCCTATTTTAACCACCATCTAGAGGATGCACGTAAGCCCCCAGCATGTAGCCAAGCACACAGATTCCCAATTTGTGAATTTTCTTCTCCTTCCTTGAGCTTCAGGTCCGGAGGAAGGTGAGCCCAGGTATGGGGGCTGAAGGGACAGGAAGCCAGGTGGCCCTTGGGCTGGGCTGAAGCAGCAGCAACAGCCCTCACCTCACTCCCAGCCAAGCACAAGCAGCCCGGGCTGGCTTTCTGCTCCCCATAGTTTGCAAGAAACCCCTTCCCAACACCTCCTCCCCAGCCCGGGCAGGCTGGGGTCATCCCTGCAGAGGAAGTTCAGCCAGGTCAGGCCTACCCCTTTCCCACAGCCCCTCCATGGCTTTTCCACTCACCTCTGGGCTGAGAATCCCCCAAGGCCCCCCACCCAGGGCCTGTGGGGTTACGTTGCCATTGGCGTTGCTCCCTTGATAGGGGACAGCCTAATTCATGTCTGACCCACGCCAATAAATCAGGGAGGGGTGCGGGGGTGGGGACATTCATAAATCTATATCAAACAGCCCCCAAATTATGACAGATGACATGGCAGTCATAAAATTGCACAAGCAAAACTCACCAAGTCATTAATTTCATGGCCGTAGAAAATAAACAGACACATTTTTTCGCGGCCCTAATAAATTTTTAAAAACTCAAAGAATGGTCCATCTGCTTCGAATAATTTTTAATTTCCTATTCTGTCTCATTCCCATTAGCTATTCCACTGAGATATTTGCTAAATTCTTTCATTTACCTCCTCCCATCTGTATTCAATTACCCTATTTCCAAATAGAGTGAGTTTTTGTTTCTCCTAAGCACGGGACAAAATACCCCTGCCTGTACCTTAAAGCAAACGTTATGTGTGTTTTATTATCTGTTAGACCGTACGAGTCATTCTAACTCGATTGGCTGTGCGGAAAGTCTTGGAGACCAATCTGATTTTGATGTTTTCTGGCTTGGGTGGAAAACACCTGCCCGATTCTCAAAGCTAATCTATTAACGTAGTAAATGCTGTAGCAGATGTTCCTGAGTGAGCGAGGGGCCGCAATGGGCTGTGACCAGACCCAGAGTATCGGGCACACAGTGGAGATCAGAGGCCAGCACCACCACTGGGGGCCGAGCTGCCACATTTTCCAGCCGGCCCCCAGGCTCTGGCTGCCTGGTGACTCCCCACTGCCTCCCACGGCTCTCAGCAGCCACTGGAGATGGAAGGACATTTCAAGGTCATCTGGTCCACCCCCAACAGGCCCGTGTTTTTTATAGAAGGAAGACTGAGGCCCAGAGAGGAGGTGTGATTGCCCAAAGTCACACAGCATACTGAAAAAGGAGAACATCCTTAGCGTCTCTAGTGGGAGCAAGGAGCTGAGACGGGAAGAGGAGGGGAATTCTGTGAGCAACTTTCCCACCAGTGCCTTCCACCTGGGGAAACAACATCACTTAGGTCTTTTCTGTCTATCGGTCTTCGCAAGTCATCTTTCCTCATCCTGCTGGAGCAGTGACAGATGCAGAGACTAGGAAGTGAGACGAGGGGCTAAAGCCTTGCTCGGGGGTGGGTTCGTTTCAACACAGTGACGCAGTGGAACCCGCAAAGCCCCAGGAATGTGGAAGTCCAGGCCAAGCTGCAGATCTGGGAGGGAGCTGGGGTCTCCAAAGCCTCACACAGCATAATCCAGGTAGCTGCACTATGGGGGCTCACATCCCCGCAGCCCTCGTTATTTCCACGCATGCTGGTGGCTTCTTACTATGGGCAGTTTCTCTGCTGCCTGAGAGCTTTCTCTGGCCTAGGATTCGGGAGACTCTCAGGTCAGGCCAGAAGTGCAGGGATTTGACACCTTCAGAAGCAGCCTTAACAACGACGATTAGGAGTTGGTGTATATATCCCCCCCACCTTCTCCCCTCTTGGATGGGACAATTCTGAGACAAATCTATACCAGTGATTCTCAACCAGGTACAATTTTGCACCCCCAGGGGACATTCAGCAATATCTGGAGACATTTTGGTTGGATGGTTGCTACTGGCATCTGGTAGAGGCCAGGATGCTGCTAAACATCCAACAACACCCAGGACAGCACCCCACAACCAATAATTATTCAGCCCAAAATGTCAATAGTGCTGAGGTTGAGAAACCCTGTTCTCTACCCTCTCACAGAGGTCCTCAGTGGGATTGAGCCCCAGATGCCCATAGCAACGACCTGCTCATTTAAGCACACACTCCTGACTTCTCTCCCCTCCTTGGACACCTTCCTCACTCCCCTTCCAGAACTTCCTGAGACCATCTCCCACAAAACTACTTTCACGCAAATCCTCGCCTCAAGGTCTGCTTCTTGGGGCACCCAACCTAAGATCATCCATTACTACAGTCATGAGGACAACCTTGAAAAGGTCTTGAAGAGTTGGGTTCCTATTTCAGTCATTCACACTCCTACTGCACACATTCTGTCCCAGGGATACCCACACTGAACGTAGCTTCTTGAGGACACATACATGGGGGCACACAAGACCAGCTTGGTCAGGAACGTCCTTTGGTCCTACTCTCGTGGACCAGCTGATTGGAGATATGCTCACTTTGCAAAGAGATGTGAGACTTGAATACAGATTCAATGCAATCCCTGTCAGAATCCCAGCTACTTCTTTGTAAAACTGGCAGGCTGATTCTAAAATTTACATGGAATTACAAGGGACCAGGAATAGCCAAAACAATCTTGAAAAAGAAGAATGAAGTAGGATGACTCACACTTCCTGATTTCAAAATTTGCTACAAAGCAACAGTAATCAAGATAGTGTGGTACTGGCACTAGGATAGATATATAGATCAGTGAACTAAAATTGAAAGTACAGATATACCCATATATCTATGGTCAACTGACTTTTGACAAGGGTGTAAAGACCATTCAATGGAGAAAAGATAGTCTTTTCAACAAATGATGCCAGGACAACTGGATATCCACCTGCTAAAGAATGAAGTTGAACCTTACCTCACACCATACACAAAAATTAACTCAAAATGGATCTAAGACCCAAATGTAAGAGCTAAAACTATAAAACTCTTACAAGAAAACATAGGGTTAAATCTTCGTGATCTCGGATTTGGCAAAGTATTCTTAGATATGACCCTAAAAGCATGACAAAAAAGAGAAAAAAAACTGATAAATTGAACTTAGAATTGAAAACTTTTGTGCTTCTATGGACACCATCAATAAAGTGAAAAGACAACCCACAGAATGGGAAAAAAATATTTTCAAGTCATATATCTGGTAAGGGACTTACATTATTAGGTATCCATGAATTTAGAACTACTATTTTCTCCTGGTAAATTTAAATTTCATATATTGACCCTCTATATCTCTAATGATGCCTTTTTGCCTTAAATTCTATTTTGTCTGATAGTAATATAACCATGCTAATTTTCTTTTGTTTAGTATTTTTCTGATTTTTTTTTCACTGTTTTACTTACAATTTTTTATCTCTTTTAGACGTGTCTCATGTAAGCAGCATTTGGCCATTCTTTCTTCAATCCAATCTGAGAGTATATAATTTTAACTGGAGAGTTCAGTCTATTTATATTAATAGAGCTTACAAATATATTTGACTTTATTTCTATGATCTTGTTTTTGTTTTGTTTTTATTTTAATTTGTCCTGCTTCCTAAGGATTTATTTTCATCTTCTTTGTTGCATTGTTTTGAATTGAGGTTTTTTACTCATCCCATTTCTCCTCCTTCTACTGTGTAGAGGATAGGCATTCTATTATTTTTTTTTTATTGGTGACTTAGCATTTTGAAATTATTACCTAACTTAACTTAGTCTAAAGTTAATCGATATCTTACCCTTCTCCTGAACAATGCAAAGTGCTTTGAAAGCTTTAATTCCATTTATTTATACTTACGGTCCAGGCTTTTAGTTCCATCTCCTGTTTAACCCCACAGAATAGACATTGTTTTGGACAATCAGTGTGTTTGTTTAGATTTACCCATATTTTTATTATTTTCTCAATTCATCATCACTTCTGGTATCTGAGAATTTTTTCCTCAGATCATTTTTCTTCTCAAGCTCATCCTTCAGAAACTCCTTGAATGGGGGTCTGTTGTTTATAAATTCTCTCAGTTATAGTAAACGGACAAACCTTTTTTTTTTTTTTTTGCATTACGCGGGCCTCTCACCGCTGCGGCCTCTCCCGTCGCGGAGCACAGGCTCCGGACGCGCAGGCCCAGCGGCCATGGCTCACGGGCCCAGCCGCTCTGCTGCACACGGGATCCTCCCGGACCGGGGCACGAACCCGCGTCCCCCGCATCGGCAGGCGGGCTCTCAACCACTGCGCCACCAGGGAAGCCCCCGTACAGACCTTTTATTGAGCTTCATTTTATTGTGCTTCATTACTGTGTTTTTTTACAAATTGAAGGTTTGTGTCAACCCTGCGTCAAGCAAGTCTATCTGCGCCATTTTTCCAACAGCATTTGCTCACTTCATCGCTCTGTGTCACATTTTGGTAATTCTCACAATATTTTAAACTTTTTCACTAGTATTATATTTGCTATGGTGATCTGTGATCAGTGATCTCTGATGTTACTACTACAACTCATTGAAGGCTCAGAAGATGGTTAGCATCTTTTAGCAATAATTTTTTCTTTTTTTTTTTTTTTTTTTTTTTTTTTTTTTTTTTTTTGCGGTACGTG
>NC_041233.1:26391828-26426542 GCF_002837175.3 Physeter macrocephalus | reverse complement strand
TTTTTTTTTTTTTTTTTTTGGCCACGACACGCAGCTTGTGGGATCTTAGTTCCCCAACCAGGGATTGAACCTGGGCCCTCAGCAGTGAAAGTGCCGAGTCCTAACCACTGGACCACCAGGGAATTCCCAAAACATAACTTTTATATGCACTGGGAAACAAAAAACTTTCTGTGACTTGCTTTCTTGCAATATTCGCTTTATTGTAGTGGCCTGGAACCGAACCTGCAACATCTCCAAGGTATGCCTGTAAGTAAAAACGTCCTTATTTCTACCCTTATTCTTATTTTTTGCATTTTTATTGAGATATGATTCACATACTATAAAATTCACCCTTTGAAAGTGTACAATTCAGTGGTTTTAGTGTACTTATAAGATTTAACAAACATAACCACTATCTAATTTCAGAACTTATCATCACCCAAAAAGAAACCCCATGCCCATTAGCTGTCACTCCACATTCCCCTCCAGCCTCTGGCATTCACGAATCTACCTTCTGTCTCTATCGATTTGCCTATTCTGGACATTTTATATAAATGAAATCATACAATTTGTGAACTTTTGTGTCTGACTTCTTTTGCTTAGCATAATGTTTTCAAGGTTCATCCATGTTGTTGCATGGATCAGAACTTCATCCCTTTTTATGGCAAGTAACACTCTACTGTATGGATATACCACATTTTGTTTATCCATTCATAAGTTGGTGGATATTTAGGTTGTTTCCACTTTTTCACTGTTATAAATAATGCTGCAATAAACATTTGTGTACAAGTTTTTATATGAATATATGTTTTCAATTTTCTTTAGTACATACTTAGGATCTACATTTATCCTTAAAAGATAAATTATCTTTTAAGAAATTATTTCAGTCTTATTAGGGACTGGGGTATACAGTCCCTAGTTGGTGTGAATTTTAAAAGCCCTTTAAAGTCATCATTATTCTGTTTTTCATTGTTACTATTCATACTATTAAACTAATGAACATTAGTCTAATTTCTTCTAATTAGAGAAGTTGTGAACAACAAAGTTTTTTCCTGTTGGGTATTTTTAAGATCTTCTACTTGTCTTTTTTTTTTTTTCTACTTGTCTTTGATATTCTTCAATTTGATTATGACGTATCTGTGTATAGACTTCTTTTTATTTACCCTTTTTGGGATTCACTGGAATTCCTGAATCTGAAGATTCATATTTTTTAATAATCATAGAAAATTCTCAGCTGCTATCTCTTTGAATAATACCTCTCTCCCATTATTCCTATAATCACTTTCCAAAATCTAATTAGACATATATTAGAGCTTTTCATTCCACTCTCCATGTCTCAACCTCTTCTTCATAGTTTCATTTTTCTTTCTGTACTGCATTATGTATAATTTTTCAAATCCATCTTCCTGTTTACTAATTCCCTCTCCAGCAGTGTCTATTCTATTTAACTGTTCCATTGAGTTTTAAATTTCGTATGTGATATATTTGAATTCCTAGAACCTCTGTCTGGTTCTTTTTCAAATCTTCCTGGTCATGTTTATCATCCCTTGCTTCTTCCTTGTCTTTATTGTGCCACAGAAGCTCAAGGTGTGGAAGTTGTAGGCTGCCCAACAAGGTAGAAGTCCTCAGGGTGTCCAGTGGTCTTTACTTCCCTGGACTGATGTTTCCAATTTGTTCCTGGCCTCTCATCATTCCCTTATTTGCTTATAGGCTCTTCCATTAACAGAAAAGAATTTCAAATTTCAAAAATATTTTTTCTAGCATCCTTAGATGTTCTGCAGCTGATATATTTGTATACCTTTCATCATCATATAGATTTTAAGTCCCTTTGTTCCTTTTCCAACATCCATGCTTTCAGAGACTAACTATTAAGCACCTACTATGGGCCAAGAACTGTGCTGGGGATTCAGGAGAGAACAAGACATAGCCTGTCCCTGCTCTTAGGGTTGCTTCCAGTCTATGCAGAAACCAGACACTTAACCAGGTAACTGTAGCCCACGGTTAATCAATGCTCTGACAGGGTAGGTGTTAGTAAACAAGGCCATGCTGAGATATATGGAGGCCAGGAACACTCTAATAATCACATTGACTCTCTTTAAGTAAATATTCAACATTTATTTAAGGGGGAGGAATACAAAGCAAAACTCAAGCTCTTTTCCCACATTAGAAGGCTTTAGGGAAGCTGTCTGTTATTATTCAAGCACATGTTGTTGCTGGAACATCCATCTTTTGTTGGGAGGATCCAGACCCGACCCCAAGCTACTTAGAAAATCAATTATCCCAACCACATACAGTAGCCTCCTAGAAGGATGTTCTGGTAAATTACATTTCCACTGATGTTTTAGTTGCTTCCCTAGCCATCCTTTAATTCTCATGTTCTGAGTAACTACTGCTACATAACGAATCACTTCAAAATAGTGGCTTAAAATGATAACTATACGTCATGGGTTGAATTACCTCCCCCCAAAAGGTATGTTAAAGTCTTAACCCTCAGTACTTCAGAATGTCATCTTCTTTGAGAAATAGGGTCATTGCAGATGTAATTAGTCAAGATGAGATAATACAGAGTACAGGTGCCCCTAATCAAATGTGACGGTGTCCTTTATAAGAAGAGGGAGATTTGGACACACAGAGACACAGCAAGAACACAACGTGAAGATGGAGGCAGAGGCCAGAGTGATGCACCTACAGGCCAAGGAAAGCCAAGCACTGCCTACAACCACCAGAAGCTAGGAGAAAGGCAGGGAACAGATTCTCCCTCAGAGCCCTCACAAGGAACAAGCCAATACCTCGATTTTGGACCCTAGCCTCCAGAACTCTGAGAGAATAAATTTTTGTTGTTTTGCCCAGTTTGTGGCCATTTGTTACCTAGGCAGCCCTAGGAAACTCGTATATGATCTTGTCTTCCACTCATGAATCCGGAGGTCGCCTGGACTGCAGGCAGCTCTCACTCTGGGTCTGTCATGCATTGCAGGCATTTGGTGGCTGAGACTAGGGTCATCTCAAAGGCTTCCTTATGCACGTCTGATATCTGGGGCAGAGGAGACTCAAACAGCTGGGGATGGATGAGTTGGGGCCCCTCAGGCATCCCTCTCACTCTTTGTGATCCGTGCACAGGCGGCCTCCGCAGAGATGGACTTCTTACAGGGAAGCTGACAGCTCCCAGAGCAAGGTCCCAAGAGAACCTCGGAGATGCTAGTTGGCCTTTTCTAACCAGCCTCAGAAGTCAGAGAACATCGCTTCCATCACATTCTGTTCAAGGAGGCTCGCCCCAGTTCAGGGAGAGGGGACACAGACCCCACCTCCTGATGAGAGTGTCTAAGGATTCAGTCACATTTTTAAGCCACTGCACGGGCTCAGTCAGGGGCACATCGGGCCTGGGGGAGGCAGCACTGTCTGCCTCCCTGACAGGCATGAAGAGTTAGCCAGGTGAGCAGGGCGTGAGCCAGGGAGAGGAGCCAGCCCTCCTGCCCCAGCCCTGAGCCCCCAGCTGATGCTGGAGTACTGCTCCCTCACCCCGCTCACAGCCTCCAGGTGTGGCGGAGCCCACGGCTCACTCGTTCAGCTGAGGCTCCCCGCCAGGCCCTGGAGGTCAGACTCTGCTCAGAGAGCACCCAAGTCAAAGGCGATCCCTGGGCTCCTTGCTGCCCACCACCCACAGGTGCTTTGTTTTCCTAACAGAGATACTTCTTTTTTTTTTTTTTAATGAATACTTTGGTTTTTGAGTTTTATTTTATTTATTTTTTTTACAGCAGGTTCTTACTAGTTATCTCATACATGTTAGTGTATACATGTCAATCCCAATCTCCCAATTCATCCCCCCTCCACCCCGCCACTCAGAGATCCTTCTTTTCGCCCTTAGTCTGGGGCCATTTCTGTCCCTGCCTTCCTCACTAATCTGGGGCAGATGGGAGGCCCCTCAGAGAGGGCTCCCCACACACACATCAGCCCCCGAGGTTTGGGAGCTCAGTCTCGGGGTCTGAAGCAGTGACTCTCCCCCCAGCTAACCCCAGCTGTGGCTCCCCAATTCCCTTCCTTCTGACGGCTCTTTAAAAATCTTCCCCTACCCCACCCTCTTGGTCAGGAGACAAATGCGTTTCTGGTATTGCTGTTAGTCCAGGAGGCCACTTTCCCGTGAAGCAAAATACCCAGCCTTGGGGGCTTCCCTGGTGGCGCAGTGGTTGGGGGTCCGCCTGCCGATGCAGGGGACGCGGGTTCGTGCCCCAGTCCGGGAAGATCCCACATGCCGCGGAGCGGCTGGGCCCGTGAGCCATGGCCGCTGAGCCTGCGCGTCCGGAGCCTGTGCTCCGCAATGGGAGAGGCCACAGCGGTGAGAGGACCGCGTACCGCAAAAACAAACACACACATACACAAAACAACAAAATACCCAGCCTTCTGATAACTTGAAAGCACCTAGTCTGGGACACACATACACATACACACAAACGCTGCTCCCCTCTCTCCAAGAGGCTACTGCTCTCCAGAAGAGGGGAGACAAAGGTTCACCTGAGGTCACATCATCTTCCCTCCACCTTCAGAGCAGCAACCAAACGGTCAGACCAGTCTGGGTGGGGCAGAAGCACCCAGTGGCGGAGCGCCTGCTCCAGGTCCGTGCTGAGCCATCCGTCCCTGCCGACCTCCCTGCGAGGCAGGTGCCCCAGCCTACTCCATTACACAGCGAAGAAGCTGCAGCTGCGACACGGGGTCGGGGGCAGGGTGATGGACTAGCTTGTGTCTGACTTGAGATTCGCTGTCACGTTTGTCTCAATGTTTATCTCTAAAACCTGTCCTCCTTCTCTTCTCCCTTCCTCTCGCCCTCCTCCTCCTCGACTCCTGCCTCTCTCTCCCTCTCCTTCCACCCCTCTGTCTGCCCATTTCTGTCTGCGTTCTCCCTCTCTTTCACTGTAACCCCCACACAGGAGTCTAGGGCTGCTTAGAGGCCAGAATCACTCCAAAATGGGCTCAGCCTTCCACTCGTCCTTGGTACCAGCATCTGGCCACACTCGTTTGGAAAACTCCATGAAGGAATGGACAGTGGCTGCCTGCCACCTCCTTCTCCCCACCTCACAAGGGACCTTTGCCGAGTCTCTAAGCTGAGACCTAGGGTGGGATGGATAGGGAAAGAACGACCAAAGACAAGAATGGAGAAGGAAGGAGATTATTCCCAGTGGTCAGACTACAATAGGACACACACAACAGAGACAGGAATTAAATTTTCATCAATAATCAAAATTCCTCCCAACCTGAAAGCTCCAGCCCAAAAGGATGCTGCTCTTTGTCAGCTGTGTGACCTTAGCTATGTCATTTAACCTCTCTGAGCCAATAATAATAATCCCTACTTTAAAAGACGGTTATTATGGACTTCCCTGGTAGCGCAGTGCTTAAGAATCCACCTGCCAATGCTGGGGACACGGGTTCAAGCCCTGGTCTGGGAAGATCCCACATGCCGCGGAGCAACTAAGCCTGTGCGCCACAACTACTGAGTCTGTGCTCTAGAGCCCGCATGCCCCAACTACTGAAGCCCGCATGCCTAGAGCCCGTGCTCTGCAGCAAGAGAAGCCACCGCAATGAGAAGCCCATGCACCGCAATGAAAAGTAGCCCCCATGCGCCACAACTAGAGAAAGCCCGTGCACAGCAATGAAGACACAATGCAGCCAAAAATAATAAATAAATAAATTTTTAAAAAGACTGTTATTATGACTCATTGAGATAAAGACTGTTGATTTGTTTGGAATGCTTTGGGCTGCAAATAACAGAAAATTCAACCAGGACTTGCTTGAGCAATAAAGACAATTATTTCACATACTGAGATTCTAGAGGTAGTTTTCAGGTTTTGTGCAATGATTCAGAAATGCCATTGAAAATCAGTTTCTTTTTATATTTCTGCTTCACTCTCCTTAGCTTATTGTTTACATCTCATGTTGTTTCCTCATGATTGAAAGATAGCTGCTGCAGCTCCAGACATCACATACCATATTCAAAGAAATACGAAGAAGGGAAGGGAAATATTAATAATAAGCACCCCTTCAGGTGATAGAGTCAGGCGATCCAAGGATCCCACCTTAAGAGAGTCTGCCCTGCAGCATGATCACCTAACGTGAAACTCATTCTCATCTCAGATGCTTTTGCATTTTGAAAAAGCCTTTGGAGAAAAGCCCCCGATGGTAGGACTCAAGGGTAGTCCCCAATAGTGGCCTTCTTGCACCACATCAGCCGGTCATTGGCTGCAGTCTGCCCAAGTCAGGGAAGGCAGGGTGGGCCGGCCTTCCGGGGGACGCCTCTCGTTTGGCTGAGGGCTCACCTCCAGCAAAGAGGCAGCTGGGAGTCATTAGCAGCAACCCTCCAGCAGCTGGGGGACAGGGAAACCAGCGAGTTAGAAGGTAAACAAGCAAGTCTCCTCCCCAGAGCCCGGAGGCATCCCCGGCGTTCTCAGCCACAGAACACAGTGTGCAGGAGTAGAGGCCCGTCCCTGCCACAACCTCAGTTTCCTGGTTCGTAAAATGGGTATGCAGGACCAAGGGGTCCTTTCCAGCTCTGCATGTCCAAGCTTCTGTGATTCCACTTCCACCTCACCCCAAAGTTCCAACCAGGCAGTCCCCTTCAGGTGATGGATTCAGGCGACCCAAGGATCCCACCTTGAGAGAGTCTGCCCTACAGCATGATCACCTAACGTGAAACTCATTCTCATCTCAGATGCTTTTGCATTTTGAAAAAACCTTCAGAGAAAAGCCCCCGATGGTAGGACTCCATGCACATGTGGCGCTAGTTAAGGAAGGAGAAGGCTTCCTGGCACCTCAGGTCATATCACAGACCTTCAGAGCTGGAAGGGACCTGAGAGAGGCTCCCCCAACCCCAGCCATACAAAAGGGGAAACTGAGGCTCAGGGTGGAGAAGTGATTTCCTCACCATCGCACAGCAGAGCCAGCGGCAAGGATTCCCGGCCCTGAGCCTTTCTTAGTGCTCTGGGAGGAGTCCTCGGAAAGGAGGGCTCAGACCAGGAAACGCAGCTGTCTCAGGAGGGTTCCCCAGAAGTAGAGCCTGAGTCAGGGATTCCCATTCAGATGATTTATGGGGTGGGGGGAGGCCCTGAGGAGAAAGGGAGTGAGGGAAGCAGGATAGGGAAGGGGTAAAAGCTAAACCAGAACGCGGTCTCAGCCGGGGTCAAGCCGCAGTCCCACCAAGGATATTGGACCCCTAATAGCATCACAGAGTTTGTCCTACCTTGAGGCTCGGGGTGGCCTTTTGCACCACATCAGCCAGTCATCAGCCATCGTCTGCCCAGGTCGGGAAAGGAAGGCAGGGTGGGCCGGCCTTCCAGGGGACGCCTCTCGTTTGGCTGAGGGCTCATCTCCAGCGAAGGGGCAGCTGGGAGTCATTAGCAGCAACCCTTCAGCAGCTGGGGGACGGGGAAAACAGCGGGTTAGAAGGAAAACAAGCAGGTCACCTTCCCGGAGTCCTGAGGCATCCCCGGCGTTCCCAGCCACAGAACACAGTGTGCAGGAGCAGAGGCCCGTCCTTACCACAACCTCAGTTTCCCGGTTCATAAAATGGGTATGCAGCACCAAGGGGTCCTTTCCAGCTCTGCATGTCCAATCTTCTGTGATTTCACTTCCACCTCGCCCCAAAGTTCCAACTAGGCAGTCGCCCTACCCCCAGGCTCCCCACTAGCCGAAGCAGTTTAACAGTCAGTGAGACCAAAGTAGGGTCTCCATTCAGTCAAGCCTGAACCCCACGAGGCAAGTAAAGGCAACAGTTTCTTGGCACGTGTACGTCTCCAGCCTGCAGAGCAGGCCTAGGGAGTCAGTATTTCTTGAAATGTAAGTACCGAGACCCCACTGGGTTGTCAGTAAATTCATTATCCCATTACGCAGAACTGAATTATTCAGCGCTCTTGAGGCCGCCTCAGGAACGTGCCCGAGCACAGTCGATGCGGCATTAGAGGGATGGACGGAGTCAGGCCCAGGGCATGGTTGGTGCCGGGGTGATGGATCTGGGCCCGGACAGGCTGCCAGGGCTTGCAGGCACAAGGTTGCCTGGCTGGCAGGACCTGGGCACTGGGTGTTCCTGGGGCCTGGAGAGGGGGTTATGAACATATCCACAGTCCTCCTCACCCCTTAAGAAATCGGCAGAGTATATCTTTGGAGCCCACCTGCTCCAAAGGGCCCAGGGGCAGCAGATCCAGGCTCCACCTCTTCCTGGCTGTGTGACCGCCAGAAGGTCATTCACCTCTCTGAGCTTCAGTTTCTTTATCTGTAAAAAACACAGTGATGATGCTGAATGTTCCCAGTATCCATTCTCCCTTTTAAATTTAATGATAGAACTGATTTTTTCATTGAACATATAACCATCTAGAATAAAGACTATTTCCAGGCCAAAGTGTGGTCATGTGACTAAGTGCTGCTCAAAGGGATGCAAGTAGAATATCTTATGAAACTTTCAAGAAGTGTCCTTAAAGGAAGGAGGTTAGTTCTATTTTGTCCCTTTCTTCTTCCTAAAAACTGGGTTGAAGGTGTGACGGCTGGAACTCAAGCAGTCATCCTGTTCAATGAGAAGACAACACATGATGAGGATGGCAACACAGCAGAGGAGAAGCCTGAGTCTCAGTTGACCCTGGAGCCTCCATACAACCTCCAAGTTACATCTGTATAAAGTAGAAACCAACTTCTTTTTTGGATTTTTCTGTCTCTCACAGCCAAACTTAACCTTACCTTGTTGGGCAAGTCCAAGGGTGAAATGAGTTATTACAGGAAAAGTGGCCACCTCAGTAGGTATCTCCTCTAGGATATGTCAGTGGTTAAGAACTATAAGCCCTGAAACCAGAGAACCTGGGTTCAAATCCCAACTTTACCACTTATAAGCTGTGCAAATTTAGGAATGTTGCTTAACCTCTCTGTGCTGCAGCTTCACCTGTAAAATGGGGATAAAAATGGTACCTTCCCCCTTACAAGGTTTATGTGAGGATTCAGTGATTTAATGTGAATTTTAACTGACACACAGTAATTGCTATACTGACACACAGTAATTGAAGTGACTGACACACAGTAATTGCTATATAAATATCAGCTGTTAGTATTTCATTTTTATAGATCTAGGGGGATTCCCTATGTAACTCAGGGACCTGGGTCCCTGTAACATATCCCAAAGCTCATCTCAGTTTAGATTTTCCCCTCAAAGTGGCTGTGCTCTCAGGGTAGCAATGCCAGAGGTGTTCTGAGTTTCAACCATGACATGAACAGTTTTGCTTGGGGTGGGTGGCAGAGTCTGGGATCCTTGTTTGGAGCCCACAAGAGGGATTGCTCTTTGGAATCCAGGTGAAGTTCTTACTCAGGAAGCAAGAAAGAGAAACAAAAGCCTGAGATGGGCTGTGTACCCTGGGCAGGTGTCTCTCCTCTCTGGGCCTCTGGGGAGTGGATTAAACCAGAGGTTACAGCTCATGCACCAGCAGCTCAAAGACCAATGCGGAATATGAGGGAACCTCTTTGGGTTTGAGGCAGCAGGGAGTGGTGGGGACTGGGGCAAGGGCACATGACCCGTGGGGGATAGGGGGAGGCACCACACAGTACCAGCCAACCTGCCCTGCAGCTAAATGGGCTCAGTGTTGTCAAATCTGCTGCTCTTTCAAAAGAAATGGAAATCAAATCTGAATTCTTTGTGAAATTTTCTGATTGTTTAGTGTTGGCTCCATTCAAATAACCAAAATACTGATCGAGGCAAACAAAATATGTCCCCAGGCCAGCTCAGGGGCCACCAGAAGTAAACAAGCACTGAGAGGTCTCCCATGCAATGCAATCGGAATCCTCGGGTTCCAGGCTCCATGTCCCGGTGTCTCGGGGGAAAATGGGCATATGCTGAGCGTGGGGATGAAAGAAAGGGGCTCGTCCTCCCCAGGGAGATAGGCGCCCTGGGCTGAACCCAGGGAAGGTGAGCCTGACCCCTTGCTCCCTGCCCCCTGGGTTCAGGATGGCAGTGAGGTGGACAGAGGCAGGAGGTTGCCCTGCGACCTCGGGTGACACTCTGACTCCCAGAGCTCCAACTTCCTCCTCTGAGAAACAGACTGGGGAATCTTCAGCTCAGGCACAAGGCAGGGACCCTGGCCCTCCTGCCCCAGCTGAGGCCCTGCCCTGTGGGGATCTCTGCACCCACGGCTTTGGGGACACCCAGGGGCCCTTGGGATCTGTGTGTAGACTGAACTGCTGATCCTGACTCTTCTCTCCCTGACCCATAATAGGGCTACACAGCCATACCCTTTGCCACGTGAGCTCACAGCCACGTGAGCTCACAGGGCCACCCCACAGAGAGGGCAGAGTACACACACTTGCCCCCTATGCGGAGCTTGGCCGAGTGATTTGGTGGGGCCGCTGGAACATGAGCAGACCTGACTGAGGCAGAGGCTTTCAAAGCACCTGTGTAGTTGGCCTCTTGCCCCCATGCTGTCCCCTGGGAAAAAGCACCCCCAGGTAGCTGCTGGTCTCAGAATGATCTGGACCCACAACCCCAAGCAGAAATAGCCCAGCTGATCCACTGACCCAGCAGTGAGAAAAGTAGGTGGTTATTTTGGAAGTTGCTGAGACTTGGGGCTGCCACACAGCAATGTTGCAGCAGAAACCTGACCGCTATGCTGGGAGGTCGTGGGCTTCCCCAACCTGGACCCAGTTTGCTGCACAGAAGCTCCCACCCTGTCTGGTCACCCACTGTCCCAGAAGCCCCTGCACCCCTGGCTCTGATGCAAATAGAGAGACTCTCCTTGGAGTGGGGAGACCCCAGGCGTTGTGCCATACAGAACTGGAGCCAATCCCCGTATCCTGCCTATGAGACCCCAGATGTCCCCTGTCTGTAGAGGGTGGGTGATCATGCCTGCCTCACCAGGGACTGGGGAGGCTTGATGAGACACCACGAGTCTGCAGCAGGGCAAGGGTGGGGGGCACGGTACTGGCATTTCCACTTGTCAGGCGGGGGAGGGATAGGGCATCTCCTGGGAGAAAACTGACCCCTGAGGAAAACGAGGCCTTACCTTTGGAGAGCGTGATTTTGAGTTCACAGTGGAATCTGTCACTCAACCTGAAAAAAAGCAAAAGGGGTTATCTCAGCACCAACTCTCAATCACCCCTGGGCACAGGCCACACTGCTAGAGTGCCTGTATCAGTTAGGAATGCTATGAATTTCAAATAAAGAATAAATAGCTAATCATTGCTTAAACACAAAGGGCTCCATTTTCTCACATAACAAGGAGGCTAGAGGTAAACAGTTGCTGGGAGTGGTTTAATGTCTAGATAATGTCTTCAAGGACCATCACCATCCTCACTGTTTGTTTTTTTTTAATCCTTAACCTTGTTGCCTCATGGCCACAAGATGGCTGCTACAGTTCCAAGCATTTCATCTTTACACAACCCTATTCAGGGTAAGAAAAGGCTAAGCAAGAAGAGGGGATTTCTTATTATCAGGGAATAAAAAGTCCTGAGAAGCACCTCTTTTTCCCTGGCAAGATATCCCTGGATATCTTGAAAAAGGGACTGGGTGGGGGAGGGGGGTTGTGACAGCCTGAGACTGATCACAGTCCATCCCCCGGAGCTGGGCACACTGTCGCCTGAACAATATTGGGCTCTTGTTGGCAAAGCAGAAGGAGGGGGTTGGCTCTGCAGTAGATGGTAACACTGTGTGCTGGAGGCGGGAGAATCGGTCCCGCAGAGGAGCTGGTACCAGGCAGGACTCCTAACTGCAAATCCAGAAGCTGCTTTGTGGCAAACAGCAGACTTCACTTTGCTGCAAATAACAGAATCCACTTTGTTGCAAATAGCAAACCCTCCTCTGTGGCAAACAGCTGACTCTGGGAGGGCCAGAGCTTGGATGCAACACAGCATCACTCTCCTTCCAGCCATGGACTCACATGCCACATTGGCATGCGAGTCCTGTGCACTGCATCTGATTGTGGGCATCAGGTCTGGTACCTGCAGGGGAGGCTGGGATGTGTGTGTTTGTCTTCTTTTGGGGAAGGAAGGATTCACAATGTAGGCCAGTGTCTCAAGGAGGAGAGAGAAGAGCTGCAGGGGGACTTTCTTTGCTATTTCTCAAAAGGACCCCCATGAAGTCTTGACCATTTGACGGCTCCTGAGTGTCAGCTGAGGTGTCCGGAAAAAGCGATGACGCCCAGAAGTGGCTGTGATAGTGGCACCCTGGCCATTCCATCAAGAAGAAACGAGCAGGGCTTCTCTGGTGGCGCAGTGGTTAAGAAACTGCCAGCCAATTCAGGGAACACAGGTTCGAGCCCTGGTCTGGGAAGATCCCACGTGCCTCGGAGCAACTAAGCCCGTGAGCCACAACTACTGAGCCCACGAGCCACAACTACTGAAGCCCACGTGCCTAGAGCCCGTGCTCCTCAACAAGAGAGGCCACTACAATGAGAAGCCCGCGCACCGCAACGAAGAGTAGCCCCCGCTCACCGCAATTAGAGAAAGCCTGCGTGCAGCAACGAAGACCCAGCACAGCCAAAAGTAAAAACAAAAAAATAAATTTATTTTTAAAAAAGAAGAAGAAGAAGAAAGGAGCAGGTGACACCATGAAACACACACCTAAGTCATCCACTGGGGACTCCCAGAGACACCCAGATGCCAGGACCTGAATTGAACCAGAGAAATCGGATCACAGGTAAATCTCTGGTGCATGGTAGAAGCCTCTCAAGAGAACTCGATGAACTTCCAGGGGATACAGGACCTCTGGACTTGGGCCAGTGGTGAGATGACAAACTCTTATGTGAAGCTGAGACAGGGACAGGTTCACACCTGGCTCTGCCACTTATATGTCACCTGACATCTGGGAACCTCAGTTTGCACATCTGGAAAACAGGGGCAATGCTAGCTTCTTGAGAGGGTGGCTGTGAGGAACATGCCCACCGCCCATTCTGTCTATGCAGTAGCAGGGAATCCTCCGTATTTAAATACCTAATGTGACTTCCCTGGCAGTCCAGTGGTTAAGACTCCTCACTCCCAGTGCAGGGGGCCCAGGATGAATCCCTGGTCTGGGAACTAAGATCCCGCATGCCGTGTGGCGCGGCCAAAAATAAAAACAAACCAAAAACCTCACACCGTGGTTCTCAAAGAGGGGGGACGGGAACTAGGCAGGGTAATCTTCATCTTGACAACCACACTGAGAGGATGGAGTTTGTGGCAGAATTTGACCACTCGCTCATGATCTCTATCACCAATGTTACTCTCTCGGTCATCAACTCAGATGGCAAGGGGAACTTTGCAGATGGAAATAAGGTCACTAACCAGCTCACCTTGAAATGGGGAGATTATCCTGGATTAGCCGGGTGGGTCCCCTGGAATCACGCGAGCCCTGAAAAGCAGAAAAGGAAGAGAGAGTGATCTGAAACACCAGAAGTATTCGAGGTGCTTTCTGCCTGGTGAGACCCTGAGCAGAGGATCAGCCAGGCCTGGCCTGACTCCTGACCTACAGAACCACGAGATAAAAAATGGCATTGTTTTAAGCCACTCAGCATGTGGTGGTTCATTACACAGCACAGAACACTAAGACAGAAGGATCATTCCTATTTTTCTAGCTGAGAAACTCTGAGCTCACACAGCCACAAAGTGAGTGGTGGACCAATGTTTGAACCCAAGTCCCTCAGACTCTGGCGCCCATGCTGTCACTTCCCATTCGGCCTGTCCAGATGAGGAAATTGAGGCATGAGAGAGGCCAGGGCACTGCCAGCGCCAGCTCCACAGCATCTCAGCACAGAGGAGGAGGGAGCAGGCCGTGGCCCCTGTCCTCCCCCGCTCATCTGAGGGGCCACAGAAGCTCCTGATTCATGGTCTGTCTGCATCAGCCCACTCGGCCCACCACGGCCCCCGGAGCCACTAGAGTCACAGCATTGCCCCCCGGAAGTCTTAGATGAAAAGCTCGGCAGACCTCACCCAGATGTGGTCAGACTCCAGGCTGCAAGTTTGTCTGTGGAGAGAGGAGGCCTAAAGAAGGCAAGTCCTGGACAGAGGCTCACAGGCACATCTGGGAGAAACACAGCTGCCGGGGAAGAGCCCACAAGTGCAGGAAGGGGACTGAAGGGCCCAAAGGTAGGAGGAGGATTCCTGGGGCAGGGCCTGGGGACTGGGGTTGATCAGCCAGCTAGTGAGGCCTCTCTGGCCCCGACAGACTCCACTCCTACGTCCTAACTTCTCTGACCCATGCTCCAAATCAGAAGAAACAGTTGTCCTATGGGCCAGGTCAGACACAAAGATCAAAGATGTATTCAGTTTGGCTGACATGGAGCATAAAAAAAAAAAGTCTAACCCAAGTGTTTAAAATTGTGAGATTTCACATTAAAAGCCAGATTTCCAACCTCTTTTGAAAAATCAGAAGCTCCAGCCACAATATGCTCTTCTTCCCACATGAGCGGGAGCTGGGGGAACTGATGGGGCATCAGTTCTGGAGCACCACAGTCCCCACTGCTCCCTACTGCTCTCCCCTCACCTGCCTGCCTGACCCCTGAAGATATCTGAATTCCAATCCTTTAGGCCCAAATTGACTCCATAACCTTACTCTTCTGTCCCTACCCAGCCTAGTCCTGGGGAGTCCTGGGGGAAGGCGTCCAGCCTGTGTGATGTTAGCAGGGCTGGGAGAAGTAGGGGTTGGGGGCATTAGGTTAGTAACTCAGGGGCCTCTACCAGAGCCATTTTTTGTGAACAGCTGTTTCCAGTGACCCAGCCTGGCTAAGAATTTGGCAGGTGTCAAACCCCCTGACTTCCTGGTGTCAACCCAACAGCATGTATGGGCACCCATCCTCTCTGCCCTCATGACCAGCAGGTGCCTTGGTGCCTAATGGGACAGCTGCACTTGGCCAAAAGGGCAACTGAGAGAGGCAGAAATGATCCTCCCCCACCCCTGGAGACAGCTGCCCACATCCACGTGGCCCTCTGGGAAGGCCCAGCTTCCACTGCCACCACTGGGGCCACCTCCAAGGAAAAGAACCCAAACCTACTTTGTCTTCAGCCCCCTGGTCTTCTAGGAAAAGGCCCTGTAACAGATTCGGAGACGACACTTTGCTCCCTTCATTGTGAACTGAGACACCGGCTCTGTAATGGAAGAGACAAGAAATGAGTAGCGAACGGGGGAGGGAGGTGGAAAAATTAAATTCTGCGTGATCAGCAAGGTTTCAAACAATCGCTCGCCAACTGAAGTGGGTGCCACGTCTATAAGTCATTCTGTTTTATAGACCATTAGGATCTCCAGAGAGAACCTGCATGGAGACCACTGCTTTTTGTTGAAATTAAAATGTCAGAGAAAAAGAAATAGAACAAAACAGGGAATCTGCAATTAATTACCAGGCCATAAAAATTCAATAATCAGGAGGCAGAGCAGCCGCAGGCCCAGAGGTATCAGAGCCAGCGTAACAAGAATGGAATACATTAATCTTTTCAAATTAGTTTTTTAATCTGAGGGGGATATATGGTGACATGCCTCCCCTCCCTGCCCGCCTCCCACCTCCATGGGCTCCGGCCTGAAGCCAGGTGGGGGGAGGGAGGTTCTGGTGTGACCTGGGGGCCTGCCCAAACCCAGACCCTCAGACAGGAAAGAGAGTGCCGGTTTGCAGCCCTGGCTGAGCCCAGAGCCCCGGTGCCGCCTGGCCTGGTGGAAGGGTCTCAGCAGAGGAACCATGAAAGCACTTCTGGTTTCCCCCGGGTCAAAAGAGCTCATTGTGTGTCCACGCTTCTGCGTGGCCTCCCGCGGGCCCAGGGCTCCCGCAGCTCCGGTCAGTCCCGGGCTCTGAGCTCCCGGCTTCTTTAGTTCGCCCCGTCTTCAACCTCAGCCAAGCCGCTCCCTCACCAACCTCCCCCAACATGCCTGTCCCTGAGCCTTGCTGGGGCTGAGCCTGGCCTAGAAAGCCCGCCGTGGGGCTCCAATCTGCCCAGTGTGGTTGCTGAAGGCTGCTCTTCAGGGGACAGCCGTGGAGCAATGGCCGATGGAATCTGACTCCTTTTAAATGTAACAGCTATAGCCCACTAAGTCCCAGGCCCTGTGTGAATCCTTCACCTGGATTTTCTCATTTCATCTCCCAAGAGGTCAGGACTGTTAAGAACCCCATTTTACAGAAGAGAAAATTGTGAAGCCGGGACACACAAGTTCCCTGTGTCCTGTGGTCTGAGCCCAGCTTCACTAACACAAGCCAGGACAGCTTCTTTCGCCTCGCCCCATTCGGCACACAGTTGGTGTTCCCATCTCTGTTCACTGGATAGCGTCCCTGAGGAACAGCCCTGCAAGGGGACTTCACATGCCCTCTGATCTTTCCTCCCCAAGATATCTTCAACTTATGATAACAGCGGCTGCCATTTCTTGAGCAGCTACTGTGTGCCAGGCTATGGGATCTGGTGCCATTAATAGTAAGACAGTGATCCCAGTTTTACACAAAGGAAACTGAGGCTCAGAGACTGATGGGCCCAAGACCTCACACCCAAGCCTAGCTGGCACCCAAGAGCATGATTCTAACTAAGGGTGTTGTCTCAGCACCCCATCAACCAGACCTGACCCAGGGCTCCCAAACCCCAACTCCCCCCAAACATACATTCCTTCAACTTGACATCCTTGGTGACCTCCCCCAAGAGGCCCCCCCGATCCTCTCGGTCCCTCCCAGGGTTCCTTTAATTTCTATCATTTGTACCTGTTAGTATCCGGTTATACCGACATTCTACTCGCCCACTCACATATGCCCCTGGGGGTTCTCAGAAAAAATGGTAGCGATGAGGAAGCAGCATAGCCGCCGGCACAGTTCCGAAAGCGGCCACTAGATGACGACTGGCCCACTCGGGCGGGGCTTGCAGTAAGGCCATGAGGCCGCCAGATGGTAGTCGAGGCCGCGGCTCCGAGGGTACTGTCCGGGCAAGTTGGAGCCGCGAGGGCCCGCGGGTCCCAGGGCGGTCCCAGTAGCCCTAGCGCAAGTGACCTGGACGCCGCTGCCTCCTGCCTGCACGATGACCCAGCCCATGCCCCGGCTCTCTGTGCCCGCCGCGCTGGCCCTGGGCTCGGCCGCTCTGGGCGCTGCCTTCGCCAGCGGCCTCTTCCTGGGTGAGTAGGGCCGGGCCTTCGGCACCCTCGGCAGAGGCCCCGCGGGCGGGCGGACGCAGGAGCAGAGCCCGTAAACCCGCGAGACTGGCTGCGGCTGAGGCTCACCCCTGGCGCCCTGGAGCCCCAGGCCCTGACCCAGCACCACCCCTCCCCGGCAGGGAGACGGTTCCCTCCATGGCGATCCCGGCGAGAGAAGCGCCTGCTGCCCCCTGAGGACAGCCCCCTGTGGCAGTATCTCCTGAGCCGCTCCATGCGGGAGCACCCAGCGCTGCGGAGCCTGCGGCTGGTCAGCAGGGCCGGAAGCGGGAACGGGCGCCCACCTCGGGCCGGGAGGGACCCACGTGGCTGTGTGACCTTGGGCTTGTCGGTGGCCCCCGTCCGCGCAGGCCGGGCGTAGTTGGGCGTTCCATGAGGGTCCGCCCCTGGGCCACGCCCACAGCCACGCCTCTGGGGGCTCTAAACCTGGGCTTCAGCTGGGTGACTGGCAGGGCTAGTGCGACCCTCTCCTCCCCCCAAGCAGCTGACCCTGGAGCAGCCGCAGGGGGATTCCATGATGACCTGTGAGCAGGCCCAGCTCTTGGCCAACCTGGCTCGCCTCATCAAGGCTAAGAAGGCGCTGGACCTGGGTAGGGCGCGCGGCTGGGGTCACTGGGGGCCGGAGTCACCGGGCCGTCGCCCCACTCTGGCCTGAGCCTGTCCGTGTCCACGTCCCCAGGCACTTTCACAGGCTACTCAGCCCTAGCGTTGGCCCTGGCGCTGCCCCCGGCCGGGCGCGTGGTGACCTGTGAGGTGGACGCAGGGCCCCCGGAGCTGGGACGTCCCCTGTGGAGGCAGGTGAGTGTCCCACACACCTGAGGCCCTCGTCAGGCCCCTGGAGCCCGGCCACGCCCAGCTCCGGGAGAAAGGACATGCTGACTCTGACCCCGCCCCTCCCGCACGCAGGCCGAGGAGGAGCACAAGATCGAACTTCGGTTGAAACCCGCCCTGGAGACCCTGGGTGAGCGACGGAGCGGAAAGGGCCTTGGCGCCATTTCCCAAATGGGTCCACCCGGCGCGAGGTAGTGACCCGGTCCGCCGGGCGGGCTTGGGCAATGACAGCCCCCCGCCACCCGGTACGCGGCCACATGCAGAGTGGCAGGCAGGGGCCCTCGAGTACCTGAATGGTCACATTGCCTGGGCCGTTCTGGGCGGGGTCTTCCGGCCGCTGGGGCCTGCGGACTCAACTGCATCTGCCCCTCCCTCCCCCGCAAGACGAGCTCCTGGCCGCGGGCGAGGCCGGCACCTTCGACGTGGCCGTGGTGGATGCGGACAAGGAGAACTGCACCGCCTACTACGAGCGGTGCCTGCAGCTGCTGCGACCCGGAGGTGTCCTCGCTGTGCTCAGTGTAAGGGACAGCCCCGGGGGAGAAGAAAGACCCTCTTGAGCTGGGGCCGTATTTTCCTTGGGCTCCGCCTCGCCCCGCTGCCCCAGAGCCCCGCCTAGTACAATCACTTAAGCTCCTCCCCCCAGGTATTCGAACTGAGTCCCCAGGTTTTCCACTTTCCCCTGCTCAGGTCCTGGGTCTCCAGCTCTCACCCCGCCTCCTACTCAGGCACCCCCAGGCCCCGCCCCCACGATGCCCCGCCCCTCCACAGGTCCTGTGGCGTGGAGAGGTGTTGCAGCCTAAACCGCAGGACAAGGCGGCGCAGTGTGTGCGAAACCTGAATGAGCGCATTCTGCGGGACGCCAGGGTCCACATCAGCCTCCTGCCCCTGGGCGACGGCCTCACCTTAGCCTTCAAGATCTAGGGCTGGCCCCTAGCAAGTGGCCTCAAGGGAGGGGCCCTGGGACCCCCAGCCATCGACACCTAAATCTGACAATAAAGTGCGGCCTGGGACCTGACGATCTTCTGAGCCTCTGTATGTGCTTAAGTGGGGTAGAGAGTGAAGCCCCCGCACTGGCTACATCTTCAACAAAAGGGAGGCTTGAGGCCACAGATGTTCATCCCCTCCCTGGCACACTCCTGAGGACCCTCTGGCACCAGGGCTGTGGCCTGACCACAGGAGCTTCCAGCTGACTGGAAGCAGGATATCAAAAGTTTTAATTGACCTGCCCACATGCAGTTGGTCAGAAACCCCAGCTCCTTGTGGAGATTTGCTTCCACAGGATCTGAGGGCTGGAAGCCTGGTAGAGCCCCTGTGGTCTCCCTCCAACACCTCTTCCTAAGGGGGAAAATGAATGAAGTTCCTGCTCAGTGCAGCTGGAACCAGTGGAGACCAATCTAGGATCTGATGGCAGGAAAAGGGCCTTGCTCCGTGTGTTGTAGGTTATGCCAATTCTGCTGGCCGTTTGCCCATGTTGTCACAGAACTGTCAGCTTGGCCTCACCTCCGCAGTGGTGGCCCTGGTCAACATCACCTGAGACCAGTCCACTTGACTTAGACCTGAGGACCTCAAGGTTGACTGGAGTATATATCCTGTCCTCCCCCTGAAGTCCTTGAAGAACATGAGAGACTAAGTGGGATCACGGGCCAGAGGTGTGAAGCAGACAGGCCAATAGGTAGGAGGCAATTTTTAACAAGTTCCCCAGAGGGAGATGAAGAGAAAGTTAAGCTTTCCAACACAAACATCTATGAGCCTATGAGCCAAGGTGGAGAGGGAGCCAGGTGCTTCACTCTTCTGGTTTAAACCTCCACAATCCACAGGAAGATCTTATCTCCACACCACAAATGAAGATCAGGCTCAGATATGAAGTGTCCTTTCCACCAACACTGCCTCAGGCCTCAGGCAGAAATGGCATCAGCCTAGAATTAGGTTTTGCCACCATCTGTTAGGCCTGGGTGGTGGAACTGAACCTGGAGGCTGCTGATTAATAAATTAATCATCTATTAACTTCTAACATATCAAGGCCACAGGAGCCCCATGAGCCCACAGCTGGCAACTTTCATAACCTTACAGCATTTGGGATATATACTTGCATTTCAGACAACCCTCAGGAACCTGGCTGTAAACTATCCTTCTCTCTCCCACTTACAGAAGTATATAAGAAGCACATGGGTAAACAGGTCCATTTTACTCTTAAGAATCCTGAAAACACAAGAGACGCTTTCATACCTAGCTTGCAGACACCCTTTCCTGTTTTTCTTCTTACCTAGCAATAGGTCCTGCCTGATTCAAACAAACTGGTTCAAATTCCAACTTACTGCCATTAAGTTATGTGTCTAATTCAATGGGCCATTCCAGCCAGTCCCTTAGGACAAACAGTGAGATCAGAAGGGGACTTTGTACCCCCATTCCACCTGTATGGAAAGCTTGTTTGGGTTGCTAATCTCTCATCAGATTCTTCTTGACCTGGAAATTTTCAGCATGTATCACTTTTTGGGTAATGAGTTAAGTACTACATTTTCTTATCTGTTCTCTGACTTCAAACTATACCACAGATCTAGTATTATGAATTTGTTCAACAAAACCCTTCTCTAACCTTTGATGGTATCTTTCTAACTCTTCTCCCATCAAAATTCCTCTTTCCTACGTTTCCAGCCAGAATCATCTATTAATTTCTATCATTCAGCTCAAGTCCAGATTAAGGCCAATGGCCACATAGCCTGAAGGCACTCTGGTCACAAACTTAGGCCCAAGCTTCTCAGTGCCTGCCTGAAAAGAAACGAGTAACAACCTCTCACTGGGGCCCATACACTTCCATTCTACAGACCCTCTGGGTACTGACACTGTCTGTCTACGCCTTAGTCCCTTTCCCTACACCTCATCCCAACCCACCTAACTAGGTCCTGGATCATTTCCAAAGCAACCCAAAGGGGTGTGGTGGGTGTATACAACCTTTAGTACCATCCCTTCATTTCTCTTTTTTCATCACTTGCTAACTCTTCCTGGAGTTCACGATGATCCAATGTAATTTTTCAAATTTACAAACTGAAGATATGAAGGCATATACATTCTTACTTTACTGTAGTCTAAAAATCTCATGGAGTTACTCTCGGGTCAGAGGACTCTGTGGCACAGATTTATGAAAAGAGCAAAATAAATGCTCACTGGAGAAATAAAGTACTAGCTAGATACAAGGAAGATTTGACCCTAGCTGCCAAGTTTTTAACTCTGCAAATACTTAAGAGTCATTAATTATGTATACTTGTTTTATTCATAATTTGTAATGTTTTGGGATACCAAAAGTAATTCTAATGATGGTTGAAATTAACAAAAAATTTTAACCTCATCTTAAAACATCCACTGATCCATTTCATTCAATGGCAATATTCAATGTTAAACATAAAAACAAACATGCACACAATTGCAGTTTTCATAAAGGTCTATTTCATTATTGGTGGGTAGCGCATTTAAGAGTTAAATACATTTAAATAATGTATAGGTGACTGCACGACTGCAGCATTGGTAACTAGATAGATAACCAATTCAACTAGAAACCAGCTAACAAGTAACTGCCTAAATATTTAAAATACAGCTCTTGTTTAGATCATCCTTTGTTTTGATCACCTTCTTGGGTGGGGGTGGGGGGGAAGCCTGCTGGTCACACTGGAAATATATTAAGGCCAAATCTTCTGATATCCATTCCCAGAGGTTTCTTTCAGCTGGATTAAGCCTCCAGCTCCAGGGCAAGCCCAAGTTTGTGGCCTCCAGCATTAATGCTCTTCCCATCTACCAGAGCAGACAGTGTAAGCTTCACACCTGTAAACAAAAGCAGACAACTATCACGTGCCTGAAACACCTCATGGGAGTCTGCAGTCACGCCACAACCTGTCACTTTTCCTCAGCTTGTCAGATGACCTAATAGTGCCAGCCACCAGAGGGCGCTTGGGAGTATCTGAGACACCAGACAATTCATTTGCACATCCACAGTAAGGAAGGCATCAAGTCCCAGAGCATAAGAATGTTAATAAAGCTCAAACAGCTCTGGAAAACACAATCATGTTCAATACACTATCCAAACTAAAAGACAACCATAATTGGATCCTGGAAAAGAAAAGCTAAAATTAAGAGACACTTTTGGCACAAGTGCAGAAATCCAAATATATACTATATATTAGGTATTATTTCAAACTGTTAATTCCCTTAGCTGTGGAAACAGTATTATAGTTATGATGTCTTTAAAATGATGCAGTTAAAAATGTCTTACTCTCATGATATGTATGCTAGGGCTGATGTGTCTATGTGTTTGGAAAACATATATTTAAATAATTCATAAGGATATGTGGGGAAAAAAGAAAAGAAGGATTATGTATACAGACATGGAGAGATAAAACAAACAAAATAAATGTTAGTAATTGGTCAATGTGGGGAAGGTATGAGTGTTCATGGTACAATACTTTTCTTTAGGTTTCAAAACAGTCAAAAAGTCTGGGTAAAAAGTTCCAAGTGCCTTAGCACCTTGCTCTTCAACTGGTGGTTCAAGAACCAGCAACACTGGCATCACCTAAGAGCTTGTTAGAAAGTCAGAACCCCTCGCCCCAGACCTATGTATTTTAATAAGATTCCCAAGGTGATTCATGCACACACTGGTATTTGAGCAGTACTGCTCCAGAAAACACAGCAAGGCTCAAAATACTATGTAAAGTAAATGAGACTATAGAGACCAAACAACCAAAGCAATGAGTGAATTATGATTGGAGAAATAAAAATCACTATAAGACATTTCAGGTACAAGTGAGGAAAGTAAATAGAGAATGGATATTGAATAATAATATGGAATCACTGTTAACTTTCTCAGGTGTGATAACAGTATTGTGGTTATGCAGGAGAATGTTCTTATTCTGAGGAGATGCATGCTGAAGCATTTAGGGAAATGTCATGATAGCTGCAACTTCCAAACAGCCCAGCATTAAAAAAAAAAAAGGAAAGGAATAAAAAACTGTGGCAAAAGGTAAACATGTGTTCACTGTACTCTGTCAATTCTTCTGTATGCTTGAAAGGTTTGCAAAACAAGAAGCTGAATCTTGAGAAAGAAAAACGGAGTTGGAGGATCAGGCTCCCTGACTTCAAACTATACCACAAAGCTACAGTAATGAAGACAGTATGGTACTGGCACAAAAACAGAAATATAGATCAATGGTACAAGATAGAATGCCCAAAGATAAACCCACGCACATATGGGCACCTAATTTATGACAAAGGAGGCAAGAACACACAGTGGAGAAAAGACAGCCTCTTCAGTAAGTGGTGCTGGGAAAACTGGACAGCTACATGTAAAGGAATGAAATTAGAACACTACCTAACACCATACACAAAAATTAACTCCAAATGGATTAAAGACTTGAATGTAAGACCAGACACTATAAAACTTTTAGAGGAAAAACACTTTGACATAAACCACAGCAAGATCTTTTTTGACCCACCTCCTAGAGTAACAGAAATAAAAACAAAAAGAAACAAATGGGACTTAATTAAACTTTTTGCACAGCAAAGGAAACCATAAACAAGACAAAAAGACAACCCTCAGAATACTTAATTAAACTCTTTGCACAGCAAAGGAAACCATAAACAAGACAAAAAGACAACCCTCAGAATGGGACAAAATATCTGCAAATGAAACAACAAAGGATTAACCTCCAAAATATACAAACAGCTCATGGAGCTTAATATCAAAAAAACAAACAATCGGGGCTTCCCTGGTGGCGCAGTGGTTGCGCGTCCGCCTGCCAATGCAGGGGAACCGGGTTCGCGCCCCGGTCTGGGAGGATCCCACATGCCGCGGCGCGGCTGGGCCCGTGAGCCATGGCCGCTGAGCCTGCGCGTCCGGAGCCTGTGCTCCGCAACGGGAGAGGCCACAACAGAGGGAGGCCCGCATACCACAAAAAAAAAACAAAACAAAACAAAACAAAAAAAAAACAATCCAGTTAAAAAATGAGAAGACCTAAACAGACATTTCACCAAGGAAGACATACAGATGGCCAAGAGGCACATGAAAAGATGCTCAACATCACTAATTATTAGAGAAATGCAAATCAAAACTGCAATGAGGTATCACCTCATGCTGGTCAGAATGGCCATTATCAAAAAAGCTAGAAACAATCAATGCCGGAAAGGGTGTGGTGAAAAGGGAACCATCTTGCACTGTTGGTGGGAATGTAAATTGATACAACCACTATGGAGAACAGTATGGAGGTTCAAAAAAACTAAAAATAGAACTACCATATGACCCAGCAATCCCACTGCTGGGCATATACCCTGAGAAAACCAGACACATGCACCCCAATGTTCACTGCAGCACCATTTACAATAGCCAGGACATGGAACCAACCTAGATGTCCATCGACAGATGAATGGATGAAGAAGATGTCGCACATATATACAATGGAATATTACTCAGTCATAAAAAGAAACGAAATTGAGTTATTTGTAGTGAGGTGGATGGACCTAGAGTCTGTCATACAGAGGAAAGTAAGTCAGAAAGAGAAAAACAAATACCGTACGCTAATGCATATATATGGAATCTTAAAAAAAAAAAATGGTACTGATGAACCTGGTTGCAGGGCAGGAATAAAGAGGTAGACATAGAGAATTGACTTGATGACATGGGGTGGGAGGGCGAAGCTGGGACGAAGTGAGAGAAGCTTCAACATATATACACTACCAAATGTAAAATAGTTGGCTGGTGGGAATCAGCAGCATAGCACAGGGAGATCGGCTCAGTGCTTTGTGATGACCTACAGGGGTGGGATAGGGAGGATGGGAGGGAGGCTCAAGAGGGAGGGGATATGGGGATATATGTATGCATATGGCTGATTCGCTTTGTTGTGCAACAGAAACTAACACGGTATTATGAAGAAATTATACTCCAATAAAGATCTATTTAAAAAAAAAATCTAACAGTCTGTTTTCCAAACTGGCTATAATATTTTATGTGCACGCCAGCACTGTATGAGAGCTCTAACTTCTCCCTATCTTCATCTACACTTGTTATTTTCTAATGTTTTATTATTATCCATTCTAGTGGGTAAAAGTGGTATTTCATTGTGGTTTTAATTTACATTTACTTAATGACTAATGACACTGAGCACCTTTTCCTATGCTAATTAGCTATTTGTATGTCTCCATATAAATGTCTTTGCAAGCCTTTTGCCATTTTTTGATTGGGTTGTTTGTCATATTTATTATTGAGTTGTTAGAGTTCTTTACATGTTATGGGTACAAGTCCTTTGTATGATTTGCAAACATTTTTCTCAGTCTACGGTATGTTTTTTCATTCTCTTAATACTGCCTTTTGAAGCATAAACTCAAAAGTTTCCATTAAAAAAAAAAAAAAAAGCTGAGAAATGAAACTAATTTTGAAACCACTATCAGAACAATCCGTAATACTTACCGGGCCTCAGAGTCTGAGTGTAGCCCACTCCAATTAAACTAGAGTTGTTGACCTTTGCCTAAGATAAAATGCAAAAACAAATGTAAGACAAATATTTGAATGGAGAGACAAAACCCCTGGGTGTTTCCCTATCGTACAATTATGACGCGTTCACTTTTCCACATGAGTTAATAAAATTTAATATCGTATTAAGCTAAGCAAAAACTAGGTGCCACTTAATCCTCATCTACTAAATTCAAATTGTCAGCAGGACACAAAACTCTTGCAATCTTTTGGGATGTGTCCACAGACCCCAAATTGTCCATATAGCACAAAAGCCTAAGCACTCTCATAAAAACTGTCCTTGTTGAGTCTAATCTAGCACATAAAACCATACCAGAATGTGGGTAATGGAAGTTCACCAGGCTCACTAACTACATGACATTGACACACACACCACCCTCAAAGTATGGCATGTGTATAGTTTAAAGCTGTGACTACGACACACACTACTTTCAGGGGTATTCCTAAAGAATCTAAACCATTCATGTTCTAAATCTCCAAATGGCAAGCACTTCCTCTGAAGAAAGAGACTGACTACAACTACTTCACCTCACTTTCTCACACCTCTCATTAATGTCCTTGAGTCTTGGCTGTATATAACTAGACTGTGCTTAAGAAGACATTCCAAAGGGGCATCATTTACCAATCCAGACCTCTTCCCTCCTTGTACAATTCTACTATTTTAGGATTTTAGTCACAGACTTTCAAGGGCTGGAAGGAATCCTAGAGAGCAAGACATGGTCAGGAGAAGCTTCTAGCTCCATTCTCTCCCACTACTGACATCACTTAAGCCATACCAGAGGCCTATGGCTGTAAATGGGGGCACCTCACCCTGCTCTCCATGGCCTAGGTTGCTTAGTCAGGTAACTTTGCTCTTCAGCATTTTGAGTGCTATGGCAATAAAAAGGTAACAAACAGCCTCTGGGATCAAAACAGACTTGGAAATGATTTGATGTCTACACTCTTTTGTAATGTGTATCTAAACAGCCCAATTGAGAGAGAAATGATCCAACTATACAGGCAAAAGTCACAGAAACAAAACTTGTATTCACTTGGCACTACAGCCAAGTCTTCATGAGCCACCAATGACCATGTGAGTTATTTGTCTAAGGAAGAAATGCCCCATTAGTAACCATCTTGTGCCAAACAAATTAAGAGCCCCAAACAATAAAATAGCTCCTACTATTTTAGGAGTCAACCATGAAACTAATGGAGCATTACGCAATGCTTCGGGGGTGATGCTTGATTAGGGTAACAGCAGCACTACTTAGGTGGACCATGCTAAATATTCAATAGTTTTCCAAACTAATCCCCAGAAGTCACTCACTGGCACACAAGTCCCAAGCTGCCTTCCCATTTTAGACTGAGAGAGCTGCATCTTCTGCTGGCATTAAACCTGTGATGGTGCCATAGACATACATTTGAAGAGAATAGCAATGTAGCTACCGCAGCATAGTGTGCTGTGTGAATCCTGAGGATTTTACTGCTACAGCGTAGTTAGAAATAGAGAAGGGAAAAATAAATGAATCACTGCCTTGCCAACAGGAAAAGCATTCCAGGTGCTTCTCATTCTCTCTGATTACAACTCTGCTAAGCTAAAACAAGAATGGGGCTAAAACTTAACTACCTAAATTATCAAAACATCGTCCTCAGGAATGAAGATGACTTTATGTAACAGAAATAACTCTCACAGGTTTAACTCTCTTTCATTCTAGTACATATGGTGCCTGACCTGTAAGCAACTAACACACAGGAAGAGCTACTGATCTGCCTGAAACTGGAGTCAGCGCTCTATACCCTCAGACACTCCTCCCTCCTACCACAATCCACTATGACTGAAGGAAGAAATAGCAGAAAGAGTATAAGGACAGGACTAGGATGGCCATGCAACCCAACCAACCCATGATAGAGGGGAGGGAGTTCCTGGGATGCAGGACTTTCACTGCTGAAGTTGGGATAGTGCCGGGCAAAGCAGGATGAGCTACCTAGTCACCGTAGACAGAAGGGAAATCAAAAGACATGCAAGTCCAGTCCTGGCCCTACCTCTCTTTCCTTCCTTCCCTAGCTGTGGTCTAAGTCCTTCCTCTCTCCAAGCTTTGGTTTCTTCACTTGCAAAACAGCATGTGTACCACTGGCTGCTCAGATCAAATCTGAAGATATTTTGTAAGCCATTAAAGACAAACACAAAGTAACAAAGTAGTATTACCTTCCAACCAGAATGAGAACTGCCCAGGACCCAAAACACTGGCTTCCCTGGGCTTGGACAGGCTTGGCCCTCACAGTTATTATCTACACTACTTCAGCAGCTTTTGAAGTTAATTTAAACAAACTCCTGTGGCCTGGATAGCAAACATCACTGTCTCAACAAAAAAAGCAGCATTCCCGAGTTCTAGTCCCAATCTGTGTGTAAACTGGGAATTGTGTGAACCACAGTTCAAATTTTCAACACAATCCAATATACCCAAAGATTAAGTCCCACAACCAAAATCCCATTCTAAGCCCACAGCAGTACTCACAGAAATGGAAGCAGTGGGATCCAACTGATATTTAGCTGCAATGCCAAAGCGAGTACAGTTGGTTCCTGATGTCCAAGCAAGGTTTACTGAAGTGTCAAGATCTTCACATACTTTCTGATAAATTGATCCTCCAAATTCTGTCCCATCATTGCTATAAGATATTTTACATTAGTCAACCTAGACTAGACAATGTAATAATGTCTAAGGCACAAGGCTGATACTGTAGCATTACATTTAAATAAAAGCCATTGCTTACATGGGTCTCTAGTGTTCCACTGAAAACTTTAGTTTTAAAAGGTCTTTTCGGGGCTTCCCTGGTGGCGCAGTGGTTAAGAATCCGTCTGCCAATGCAAGGAACATGGGTTCGAGCCCTGGTCCAGGAAGATCCCACGTGCTGCGGAGCAACTAAGCCCGTACGCCACAACTACTGAGCCCGCGCTCTAGAGCCCACGCGCCTAGAGCCTGTACGCTGCAACAGGAGAAGCCACCGCGATGAGAAGCTCGCGCACTGAAACGAAGAGCAGCCCCCGCTCACCACAACTAGAGAAAGCCCGCGCACAGCAACGAAGACCCAACACAGCCATAAATAAATAAATAAATTTTTTCAATGTCATCAAAGGTCTTTTCCCAACTTATGTCCAAAAACAGGGATTGGTCAAATCAATCATGGTATATCTATCCAGCAGAATTACCATGCAGCCACTAACAATCACTAAGAATACATAATGCTATAGGAAAATGATCAAAATATATTAAGGTGGGGGAGAAGTTTATAAAACAGCCTTTTTAGTATGTATTTTATATACAACACATATAAAAAAATTTTTGTTTTCTTCTTTGTACTTCTGTTATATACCAATGCATCATTTTTATAAGGGAAAAAATTCTTTTAAAGTCCTTTCTACATATACATTTAATTTGGGTTAGGTAAAAACTCTATACATTTTAGGTAATCCTATCAAATGAGCACCTCACACATCACAATGAAGTCAAATGAATGCACATAGAGTTTGGCAATGTCTTATAGCCTTTTTTTTTTTTGCCCATACCATGCAGCTTGTGGAATCTCAGTTCCCTGACCAGGGACCGAACCCGGGCCACGGCAGTGAAAGCTCCAAATCCTAACCACTAGACCACCAAGGAACTCCCGTCTTAGCCTCTTCTAAAAATCCAAAGCACATCAAGCCTCATGTGAAATAAACATTTACTCTCTCAGCACCAAAACTCAGACTAATGGTTTTTACTGTACACTTCTGAAGGGCATTCTAGAAATGCCCAAGGATGATATTTTTATGTTAAGAGAACTCCTTTAGGTTGCACTTAGATTCACAGGAGATGACAGGAGACATCAATACCACTTTGAGGTTCCTACATCATAATATCCCACAGAAGAAATACTCACACATTAGTGTGTAGCTGGAAGTCCCCAGTCCTGTAGCCCACTGCAAAGTTATTCCTTGTCAGCTTTGATTTGGCACTGTCAAAGGTCATCTGGTACCCAGCAAGCCAGCCCTCATAACCAAAGACTGCTGAACCGTGGATTGCCGGTCCAGCAAAATCAAAGTCAACATCACAACCAAGGTTTATACATTCCCTCTTGTAAGAAGACTTGATTTTACCACTTTTCTTTCTGGAAAAAGAACAAACTGTCTTAAAACTGATGTCAGTGGGAAAGATTTACAGACATAACTTCTGCACAGAGGGCACAAAACAGATTTAAATGAACCTCACTGTAACTGGGGAGTACAGGCACACTTCGTTGTTTTACTGCAGTTCACTTTACTGTGTTTCCCTCCCCCCTCACCTGTTTGTAGCAGGGTTTGTAGCAATTGAGGGTTTGCTGCAATCCTGCATCAAGCAAATCTGTTTGGGTGTTTTTTCCAACAGCATTTGTTCACTTTTGTGTGGCTGTTGTCACATTTTGGTAATTCTCACAATATTTCAAACTTTATTATTATTATTATATTTGTTACATGATCTGTGGTCACTGATCTTCTGATGTTACTACTACGACTTGGTGAAGGCTCAGATGATCGTTGGCATTTTTTAGAAATAAAAGTATTTTTTAATTAAGGTATGTACATTGTTTTTTTTCCCTAACATAATGCTACTGCACACTTAACAGACTACAGTATAGTGTAAACATAACTTTTATATGCACTGGGAAACCAAAAAAAATCCGTATGACTCGCTTTTTTATAATATTCACTTTATTGCAGTGGTTTGGAACCAAACCTGCAATACCTCCAAGGTATGCCTGTATAAGAAGTAGCAAGATAATCATAAAAGGTAAAAAAAAATATGGCTCAATGAACTAAAAGACAGGCACAAGGGGCAACTGGACCACCACCACCATAGGAAGACTGCTTTGTGGAACTGGTTATCAGTCACAAAAGCCTATAAAAACGTGTTAGGTACCCAAGTTAGTGTCACAATAAGAGGCAGATATTTGAAGGCAAGCCAACAACCATACTGCTCACGCTCCAAAGGCAGAAACAGAAATTCACAACCACAAGGCAGCTGAATGTGCACCTTTCTTAAATATACCAAAGGGCTTCCCTGGTGGCGCAGTGGTTGAGAGTCCGCCTGCCGATGAAAAAAACCAAAGAAGAATGCTTTTAAATTTAAAGCAGATAAAAATGTCCATGCTTACCCCGTGTTTGGTGAAAAGGTGGTATCAAATGTCAGTTTCAAACCTTGACAAATCTATTTCGAGAGAAAAAGAATTTGTTTTCAGCTTTATTTCTTTTTTGAAATACAAAAATAAAATAATTAATACTAAAGCACATTTTCAAATGTTACCTGGTCTTCAATAGCGATTTCTGTTCCCAGAGTATTATCAGTGTTCCACTTTTCTGTGAAAGTCAGACCATACTCACACCATTTATATTTGGTCTCCAAGGTCCCGGTAACTTTACCAGTGTCTGTATTAGATGAACCAGATGTTGAGAATTCCTAACAAGACAATACAAACTTCAGGAACTTTCTCGTAAGCCTAGAAGAATCCACTTCCTAACTTAAACACACACACAAACACACACACACACAAACCCACTGAAACACAATAATTTCACTAATCCTCTTTTTTCTAGCTTCCCAAACACTCCTACCCTCTGCTACTGAGTATATACAAGAGTGACAAATTAGCCTGTAAGTTATTGACTACATCTTACTACTGCTGACATTTCCAACCAATGGATCAAAAGTTACTTGTATCTGATTCTCAAGTGAACAATAAACAATACAACTTTTAAGGAAAATTCTGCTAAGGTAATTTTATTTGGGATTCAAAAAAAATCAGTGGGGGAGGATGGATGTTTTAGTACTGCTTCCAATCTGCCTGATATTGAATGAAACACTAAATAGGTCAGTATGGCTAATCACAGACCCCCTTCATTAAAATCTGAGTTTATACACAATTTACTATGAAATGGTTCCTGAATCCTTAAAAGGAAAGCACCCCAATGTAAGAATCTATGCCACAAACAAAAGATTTTTTTTTTAATTCTTTGGTAACCTCAATATTCTGTTTCTGACATAGAGTCTTCATCAGGTTTAATGCCTTTCCAACCATCTTTACATTCTCATTAAAAAAAAAAAACAGGGAGGGAAATTATAGGCAATTTACTCTATAACTGGTTTATATCATGCATAATATAAACTATACTCTGTACAACAGATGATATTAGTAGAAAAAACAACCTATGCAGTGATCAATTTGAAGTACACTATATAATATTATGTTTGTAGCAAATATAAATAACTTGCCAATCCCTAATTGCACACCAACTGAATAGGAAGGCATAATATGGACAGGGCTTATCTGAAATTCAAAATCTGCTACAGATAATCCAGAAATCTAATCTTTCAGAGCTTAGTATACAGGCAAGCAACTGAAATCTTCCAAGATAAAATGTTAAAAATGCCCTTTGAGGGTTCTGATCTGACTGCTAATGATGGTTATACTCTTAAAGCCATTGGAAAGCCAAGTTTAAAGATGGCTGATCTGAACTAATAAAGAAAAGCCTTCGACCTGAAAGTGTGATACCTGCAGAAAGAGGAAATACCAAAAACTATCAACAGAAGAAAAGACCAATCATCCTTCACTTAGAAAACAGAGCATTTGTGTAACTACTGCTCTGCCGTGAAATAGACTCAATTCTTTAGGTCTTACATACAATCTCCTGAAATTAGTTGCTTTCAGTAACAGAAATTTCAAGTCAAAGCTTAGCACTCAGTGCCCATACTAAAAAGCACCAGATTGTGTTAGGAAAAAACACTGGACATGAAATTAGGAGTCCTGACATCCAGTTCTGGCTGGCATTTACTAAATGAGTAACACTGAGGAAGACACTTTCCTGGGTCTCATTACCTCAACTGTAATAATAAAACCTACTTCTGGAGGATTAAATTGGACTGAGACTTTGAAAGCTTTGCACATTTTCACATGCTCAACACAACAAGAACGTATTATTAAAACAATATAATATATATGGAGCCATGTTCTAACAGATACTTGAAATGCAAATGTGTATGAGTAGCTATTTTTAGTCCTGAGTGACAATGATTAATGATTCTTGAGACCCCACCCACTGCCACCCATCAGCCCACAGACTGAGCCAGCTTATATACATGACAAGTACATGCCAAGGAGTCCTCAAGACACAAAACCAAGAAGATCACACTGTGATCTGGGACCAGAATTGGGTCAGATGACACCACTGGTGGAGCTTATACCCTCCCTTTCACTCCTCACCAAGATATTTACTTCTACCTTCTGCAGTGGCCCAGACATCTTTGCAGTTCAGGTGAGAAATGGGACTATTTGGGGCCAGGTACATATTACAAGATCAGTACCATGTTTTTGAATTACATACATTAAATGTAAATTAAAACATACTATATCTAATCAAGCTCTTATATATCCTTCATGTTCTTAAGCTTAATTTCATAAAATTCCTATCCACAATAAGCCTTTCCTTTCCAACAAAGATTCTGATTTATCAAACAATCTAGTACTAGATATACTGCACTCTGACTGTTCCCCACTTTAAAGTTTGTCTCTCCAGCCAGCAAGCAAGCTTTTTAAACACAAGAATTGAGTCTTCTACTTTTTTTAGAAGGCCTTTTGTGTTTCAGCAAATACACAGCAAGTGGTTTATAAGGGGCAATAGGTTAAGAGAGGGAACACAAAACAAACACTAAGTCACTGCTCTGTAACCTGTTACCTTGAGCAAGTAAGTCACTCAACCACACTAAATACTCAGGCTTCCTTTCAGACCAAAGAAACCAAAAAACAGATGCGACCAATATAAAACCCCAGAAATCCAAGTCTAGGCATTTGGAAACTAAAAAATGATTAATTTAAATAAATACGTTATATGCACTAAGGGAGTTAACAACTGTAGGAAGAATTTATCAAAATAACCAATAATATTCAATATGCACAGACTATACCCATCCCCAAAACAATTCCAAAACAAAAAATTTTAGAAGAAAAAAATTACACAAAATTAAATTTTACTTTATTCTCTTTGAGGGAGTTTGTTGGCAGGATCAAGACATCCAAATATCAAAAGAGTAACCTCTTTAAAAATACTCAAATTTAGGACTCTCTAAATTCACAAAATACAAGTGGAAATCTTCCCCAAGGCGGGCTGCTAGAATATGACCATTACAGAAACGATTAGTACACTACTCAAATTAAGAGTTACTGAGGGCTTCCCTGGTGGTGCAGTGGTTGAGAGTCCGCCTGCCAATAGAGGGGACACAGGTTCGTGCCCCGGTCCAGGAGGATCCCACACGCCGCGGAGCGGCTGGACCCGTGACCCATGGCCGCTGAGCCTGCGTGTCCGGAGCCTGTGCTCCGCGGCAGGAGAGGCCACAGCAGTGAGAGGCCCACGTACCGCAAAAAAAAAAAAAAAAAGAGTTACTGAATATTTTTATGCCCAGAACTCTTAATGTTTTTCACAGGCATTAAAAGAAGGGGTTACAAAAAAGTATAACAGGTTCCCTGCCTTTAAGCTTGCAACCTTACTGAGTAAACAGAATCCCACATGACCAGTGTCTTTCCTGAGTTCCTTGTGCATACAAAGTAATATGGCAAAAGACCACATGAAAATCAGAAATCATATCCAAAGCCAAAATAAATCAAGATAAAATTCCCTTAAAACGAAATTATCTTTTGCCCCTTAAGATAAAATGGGTAGACATCTTTCAGTTATGACTATTTTATGGGTTGAAAAATTATATAAAGGCTCATCAGAACTTATCAAATACCTAACACTCACCACACCACTGCATGACTTTGTTTTCACATCCAGTTTCACCAACCCAAAACCTTCAAGTAGAGAGCAAAAAAGAAGAAAATGATCTTTTTGTATAAAAGATGCATACCAATAGCTGACTCTACATTTAAAAAAACAGAAACCAGAAAGATTTCACATATTCAGAGGATAAAAATGTGTGTTGATATACAATATTTAAATGAAAACAACTTAAATTATTCTATATAAACTAACATGTAAAGGACAGAACATCTCTATTAAGCTTTGCCTAGTATGTTGGTGTGTATTTGGCACCCACCCTCAAAAACAGCTTCCAAATCATCTTATCAAAGCATTTATTAAAACATGCTTTTCAAAAAAAATGTCATGAAGAGATTAGTGGTAGGACGGGAATAAAACACGGACCTTCTAGAGCATGGACTTAAGGACATGGGGAGGGGGAAGGGTAAGCTGTGACGAAGTGAGAGAGTGGACTTGAGGACATGGGGAGGGGGAAGGGTAAGCTGTGACGAAGTGAGAGCATGGA
>NC_041233.1:26374684-26391729 GCF_002837175.3 Physeter macrocephalus | reverse complement strand
ACACATTATTGTAAAACAGTTATACTCCAATAAAGATGTTAAAAAAAAAAAAAAAAACATGCTTTTCAAACCTAAACATCAGATCAGAAAATCAATTCAACTTAAATATCAGAATAGTCAATAGTTTATTATGATACAGGCATTTAGAACATTTATCCCAAAGGCATACCTCACTTTGGAATTAATAATCTGAACAACTGGGGAAATAATCTAAAGGATAGGGAGGGTGGGGTGTGGAACAAAATCTTTAACAAAACCCAAATTTATTTGCAGAAACCCATAACCCTTTATGAGTCACCACCATAAAAGCAAAAAACAGTAAAACATCGTAATTCTAGTCAACCAAGGCCTAAACTATATCCGAAGAAAATGAAAGAACAATTGTTTTTTTTCTTAAAGGTAAATTCCCTGAACTAAAGTATGAAAAAAAGGAGGAAATTGGGATGGAAGGAGGAAATGTGGGATGGAGGGAAATGTGGATTGTTACAGTACTCTTTTAACAGAAATGTTATCTTAAATGTAGCTAATAGAAGAATTACTGCAGCAAGATATTTACAATCTGAAGAAATTACTAATTCACTAAGCAATCCAAACACACATTTTCACTTCAGATCTAAAATTTTTAAAACAGTTCTTACCAAATCCTTTGTTGAATATATCTCTGGCAGCTTTGCCAAGGTCAGCATATGATGGAGGAATACACATTGCTGGTGGGAAGAAACATTCCAGTGTTAATGTCCCTGTTCTCCCACAGTCTGTCCAAGAACCAGCTTATGACCCACTGCTACCTTTATTTATTTTTTTTTTCCACTGCTACCTTTAAATCCAAGCAGTCCAACTTGGTTTTGATACCACTAGAAGCTACAATAACACTGTAATCTAGTATGATCCATGAAGGAGATATCAGCACCAAAGGCTTATTTCTAAAATAGATAATCACAGTTAAGTGTTTATACAAACTTGGAAAATTCCCTCCAAAATATATAAAAAGACTTTCTATTCCTAAATTTACACAGTGCCTGTAGCCTCACTTCCTAGAATGGGACTAGTAGAAAGAATCAAACACATACACACGTATATATCTGTACATACAGATATACCTGCCAAAATTCACTGGAATGTGCTGATTTAACCAAATGAGATAAAATTAAAAACTAAGACAAGTCCCTCTCTCCCCTATTCATACTTTAGTATCCTCACAGAGATCAAAACCAATATTCTGAAGTTGAAAGAGAAAGATAATTCATACTTCTGAAACTTAAATATTGGAACTTTAAAAAGAAAAATACAGCCATTTATGTTTCACTCAAGCGCCTACATCAACTAAATATCAAATGCACTTTAAACATATTAGTATGACACTCAAGTCCTCGGCCCACGCTGTGAGGCTTAAGGGCAAGCAATCTGAGGTCTTTACACCAGCTCATTCATTCTACATAGCACGTCCACGCCCTAAGGAGCACATGTAATGAATGACCTTGCGCCCTCACACGGGGGGTTACTACTTCCTCTAAAAACGTGACCGATCCAATCCTGCTAAGCTGAACCCGATGATTAATAACTTTCTGCTCCTGAGTTCGTCAAAGCTGAATGTGAATACGGCCACAGACCAGCTCCCCAGGCCTAGTCAGTCCCCCTATCCGAAATCCAACCACCCAGCCCCTCCTCTGCAAAGCCAGGGAAATCAGACAGTGGAGTGGCTACCGAAAGGGGCGAACTTCCAAGCCCTTGGAGAGAGAGGGGGAAAGAAGCTGCGGTTTTCTGGTCGGGAGGCTTCGGCTGCCCAGACACCGCCGCCGCATCCCGCAGAGATCTCCGCTCTACTTACGCCGCGGGCAGGTCTGTCCGTAGGTCGCCATGGCGAGGCCGCGAGGAGAGGTGATCTGAGGGAGGGACAAGAAGTGCGGTCAGCGGGGCTCAGAGGCGAATCAAGGGACCAGAAGGGGGGTCTCAGACTGAGGGGAGAGGGGCCGCGGGGCTGCGCGGCCATCTTAGGGAGTCGGAGCCGACTCCGAGTCCGGCTCAGGCGTCCTGCTTGGCCGCCGGGGCCTAGGCCCCAAGGTCCGAGTGAGGTGGGCGCGGCGGTACCTGGTGGTCTCCTGGGGGGAGGGGGAGGCACCGCTGCCGCTCCGCTAGCAGCTGAGGCCGCTCGGCTAGCTCGGCGTCCCGCTGCAGCTGCCGCGGCTGGAGGGCGAAGTGAAGGAGACACCGTTCCGCCCGCCGCAACCCTGTCCTCCCCCCGCCAGGACCCTGCCGCTGCCCCTGGGGCTGCCCACCGCGCCTGTCCCCGCAGCGCCGCCCGCTGCTCACTCCAACCTGCTCCGAAACGGCCACGTGTTCCGAGAGCACCGCTGCCCACGGGGTGAGCTCCCTCGGTCCCTCGGCAGGGGCAGGAAAAGCAGAAGATGCCGGACCTCAAGTCAGGCAACTACGAGGGCAGCCCCTAAGGCGAGGGGGCGGGGAACGGCGGAGGTAGCGTGGAGGGGAACTCGCGGGCGAGGGATGGGGCGGAGGCCCCGCGCGCGCTCGTCATGGGCGGGGCGGGGCTTCAGGCGCGTGCCTGCGCGGGGATCGGCGCGACTGGGCGTGGCTGCGCACCCCGGGTCACGTACTTCTCTCCAACTCCCTTCGGAGAGTTTCGCACACCCTGTGGTTCGCACACCCTGCAGAGCCAATCCCCAGTCTAGGAGGGAGTCAGCTGAGCGTTACCCCTTCTACACTGAGCAAGTGCAGCGTGCGCTTTTGAAAGACTGTCTCTCTCTCCTGGCCCAGAGACAAACGAGTGGGGCACAGAGACACACCTCCCGCCCCTTGTGCACTCCTCCGGCTCACGCCCTAGGGTTCCTTTTCTGCCGCCTCCGTCTCGCTTAGAGGTAGGACTGCTTTACACACTCAGGGAACTGGAGCTGTCTTAGTGAGTCAAGCCTGCTAGAATATTTAGGAATCATGCTGACCAAGCATTAGAATGCTGCACTCAAGTTCCCTGGGTATGCAGGAAGAGTGAGGGAGCCAAGGGAATAAGAAAAAGTGAGGCGTCTACTGAGATGGAAATAATCAATTTAGGCTCCGGGATCGATCGCCAATTATCAGCAATTTATCCCCTATGTACCCCAGTTTATTTATTTATAAGTTTAAATGAGATGAAGTGGTCTTTAATAACCATTTGGCCGTAGACTATGAGCAAAGCCTTCTGACCCCTGACTCTGGCTCTGAAAGCCACCTCTGCTTAAATGCTGACAAGGTTCCATCTCCTCCTAAACCAGGAAAAAAGGATAGCTAGACAGGCTTCCACAATGCAAAGCCGGATTAAAGCTACAGCCTGGTGGATTTCCCTCCCACGAGCAAACCCAGACAGCAATCTTGCCTAGTCATGGTTGGGATTAGTCATTGCAAAGGGTTAGAAGAAGGAAAGAGCCTTTGCTCTTAAAAGTTCAAGCACTAGAAGCACTGATAAATTCCTTCATTCAAGCTCAGACAGATTGATCTGAAATCAGTCTGGTTCCACAGGGAACTGGTCTGCTCTGGCCATGTTAGATGCTACTGTGAGACTAATGGCAGAGAATGCCATCCCATCACAACTGCAGCATAATATACCACCTCCCAGAAAAACCTAGACTCTGCTCAGCCACCTTCATTACCTGCAGTAGGGCTTATCACCCTGTGAACTATCTAGCATTTTTCACTCCCAGAGAATTTCACTGTGCCACAGAACACAGATCTGAGCCTTCACCCGCTACAACTCCAAGGAATGTACACAATATCTAATAACCAGCAGAATCATGGCAATTTATTTCAAAGTTGGATTCAGTAAATATATCTGAGTGCTTACATCCAAAGCCCTTTAGACCAAAGCATCATTAGTAGCAGCCACCGCTTATAAAGCAACTACCTTGTGTCACCCACAAGGGAAGCAAAGTCCATTCAGACACAGCTCTTGCTCTCAAGGCACTTACAGTCAAGCATGTGGAGAGGTGTCAAGAATTGGGAAGAGTCCAAGATTTTCCCTGTGTGCAAGCTAGCAAGTTAACCTGCCATAGTTTCATAGGTTCTTAGATGCTGGCAGAAGACATGAAACTTGAAGGTCAGACAAAGGACTTTATTATGTATGCTCAGCAGGCAGCATAAGCTTCATGTTCACATCAGTTCCCCTTGCCCTCTGTGTTCCACAGGGGTGATGCAGAGCACCCTAGGTAGAAACTGCACACCATGCATTTGTGTCACAGCTGAGGAATCCTAAGCTTAGAAGACCTCCTGCCTTATCAGGAGCTGCTAACCTGCCCAGTCTTTGCCCCAGAGACATACATTATTATACTTCTCTGGAAGTAAAATCTGCCCTCTGCCTCCTGTCCCAGAGGGAGTTACTACCCATGTCTCCCAAGGCTGTTTGCTATGCAAACATTCTTAAGAAGATAGTTTAAGATAAAAGCTGTCACAAGACATGTAGAAATACCATGGAGAATTGCCCTACAAAGTAGGATGGAGAATTCAGGAGTTGCAACGACGATGCTAAACATAAGCACAGAGAACTGTGGGCACAGTTAGACTGAGGAGACGCTTGCACTAAAGTTTGAGAGTAGGACTTATCAAAATTGGAAAGCCAACAGGTCAAGAATGGAAAAGCAAAATTCTAAAAGAGGCATATGCAAAGCCATGCAGGGGCTTGAAGTGGCAAGAATCATTTGGAAACCACAAGTAATTAAGTAAAGCTGGAAAAACCTGTAGAAAAATTTGCAAGATGAGTCTAAAGATATTGGCTGGAGTCGAATGACTAAGGTCCTGAAAGCAGCAAGTAAGGAGGAGTCTAGGGTGGCTGGGAGCAACATTTTTGACTTGAGCAGCTGGGAGGACAACGGTCCCACTCATTGTTGGAAGGGCTATGGGAAGAGGGACAGGTGTGAAGATAAAGAGGATGAATCCATTTCAAATAAGTATGAGAAGCCAGGGACCACCAACTCTAAATAGAGTTGTCCTATAAGCGGTTGTCCTATAAGCAGAAGCCTAGGAGACAGGTCTGGAGAGGAGACATTGACATGAAAATTTTAGTTTTAATTATGACTAATCATGGGTGTGATTAAAGTCAATAAGCAATGTGATAGGAATAAAGATAGAAGTCTTAGGAGAATTGGTTGTTTCAGGGACAAGTAGCAGAGGAGCTAATGAAGAAAACTGACAAAGACTGGCTAGGAGGCTAAAAGAAAACTCAAGTGGAAGTACTCTCCTGGAAGCCAATGCGGGAAAGCAGTGGGTGGGAGAGGGAGTGCTGAACAGTGTCACATCCTGAGGAGTGGTCAAATGAGATCAAGACCGAATAAGTATAATATTAGTTGCTATCACTGTATCACCAATCACCCCAAAACTTAATAGCTTAAAATAACAAGCATTTTATTATCTGAAACTTCCCGTGGGTCAAAAATTAAGCTTAGGGCTTCCCTGGTGGCACAGTGGTTGTGAGTCTGCCTGCCGATGCAGGAGACACAGGTTCGTGCCCCGGTCCGGGAAGATCCCACATGCTGCGGAGCGGCTGGGCCTGTGAGCCATGGCGGCTGAGCCTGCGCCTCCGGAGCCTGTGCCCCGCAACGTGAGAGACCACAACAGTGAGAGGCCCGCATACCACAAAAAAAAAAAAAAAAAAAATTAAGCTTAGCTGGGTAGTTCTCGCTCAGGGCCTCCCATGAGATTGTAGTCAATATATTAGTTGGGCTACAGTCATCTGAAGGGTTGACTGTGCTAAAGGATCTGCTTCCAAGGTGGCTCCCTCATGTGGCTTTCGGCAAGAGGCCTCCGTTCCTCACCATGTGGCTTTTTCCATAGGGCAGCTGCTTGAGTGTCCTCATGACATGGCCCCTGGCTTCTCCCACAGCAGGTGATCTGAGAGAGAGATGGAAGCCACAATGTCTTATATGATCCAGCCTCAGAAAGCACACTGTCATTCCTGCCTTATTCTATTTGTTAGAAGCGAGTTACTAAGACCAGTCCACCCTCAAGGGAAGAGAAATTAGGCTCCTCCTTTTGAAAGGGGTATCAAAGAATTTGTGGATATATTTTAAACTACCATAGTCAATAATCTGGTCACATTATTTACATTTCTTCTACACGGAAAATACACTAACTCCCTCCTAAAGCCTCCCCCAAACCTTCACATTTATAGCATCAGCAAGAGGCTTGTCAGGTGTAGTTCCTTTAAGTATGGCAGCTCCAGTACAGTTCCTCTTAATCTGAAGATCTATGAACTAAAGAGAATCTGCCTACCCCTACACATACACATATCCAACACACACGGAGAAGGTTAGGCACAAGATAACTGCTGAAAACACCCCTGGTCAAAAAGGGGAAACAGGACGTACATGGAGTCCACAGCAGTTCTGAAATCCAGCCAGGTCGGTTTTCAAGATTCCTTTTTTAGGACTCAGTCCTAATCCTGACTGTGCCAGATGAGGTCACATGGGAAGAGCCAGCCCTAGATACACACTCCTTCTCTTCCTGCCCCAGGCTCCGCCCCACAGTGTGAAGGGTACACCGTAGCCTGCACATGCAAGCTCCATCCTCCCTCACATAGCTCACTCCTTGACCACCCCATGGGCTTAGCGGTGTGTCACTGGCAGTTCAATCAATGCTCCAGAGAAAGGACTCTGAGGACAAAGTCCATGCAGGCCCCAGAAGCAGGCTCAGGACTCTTTCAACAGGGAAAACTGAGATCTTCTGTATCCAGAGTTTGGTCCAGATATGGAGAGGGTGAGCATGGGCTTCGGTGGGCATGTTCCCTTGGCCCTGCAGACTCCTTACCCTAGAGGAACAGGCACCATCTGAGAAGGGTTAGACTGGGGCCCTCTAAAGTATGAGACTTGGGGTGGGGGCTCCTCTTGCCTGGGTCTTCGGGGCTTGGCACTGAGAATCTTTATACAATTGGTGAGGTGAGACAAGAGAAAGAGAGTACCCTAAGCTGTCGTTACAGTTAGAATGTGGGATGTTGAGTGTAAGGTTTAGCAGTGGAGCATTCTGGGTGGGGAGTAGCCATGGAAGGGTGGAAGTGAAGTTCACTGGAGTTGAAGGTGGTCCAGGACAAGAGGTGAGGCTTGGTTGTTGGGGCTACCTGCCCCCCACACATCCAATACACAATGGTGGAATAGGCACAGTTTGCTGGCAGAGATACTGAAGTTACCAGAATGTTGCTAGGATAAGAGATAGGAAAACTGAGTCAGTGCCAAAGTCCTCAGGGAACATAGGAAGCTGGCCATAAAGGATGACCTCAGTAGAGGATGGTAGAACTGATAGCATGAACCTCAAAGGAGGTGATTTTATAGCAGGGTGGAGGAATTAAGAAAGTGGCCATCCTTCCAGTCCCCAGGTCCAGCCCTAGGATGTGGGAGGGTGTGGGAAAATGAGCAGTCTTCCCTGGGATCCAATATATCAATGGAAAAAGGTAGTTTTTTGCCAAGGTGAGCAGAGTGAAAGAGCACTAAGTGGTGAAACCAAGGACTTAGGGTAGTTTGTTTACAATGGAACAAGGGTCTAGAGGGCTCCATGGGATAGGGTGGCAGGAAGAGCAGCAGTGGGAGGACAAACCAGGAAGAAGGAAGCACAGACAGGATTGAGATGAAAACTAAGGAGAGTTGGGCTTCCCTGGTGGCGCAGTGGTTGAGAGTCCGCCTGCCGATGCAGGGGACACGGGTTCGTGCCCCGGTCCGGGAGGATCCCACATGCCGCAGAGCGGCTGGGCCCGTGAGTCATGGCCTCTGATCCTGCGCGTCCGGAGCCTGTGCTCCGCAACGGGAGAGGCCACAGCAGTTTCTCTGCAACGGGAGAGGCCACAGCATTGAGAGGCCCGCGTACCGCAAAAAAAAAAAACAAAAAACAAAAAACAAAACTAAGGAGAGCACAGATAAATAGAAGGACTTAAAATATTTGGGAGAGTTAAGACCCACAGTTGGGGGTGAGGGCCATTTTAGGATTAACTGGACTCAAAACTCAAGCCAGTACCTGTGAAAAAAATCCCTGAAATTGCACATAAAGGACAATGTGCCTGGTTTTGTGCATACAACATTGGGCTGTCATTCTTAGGCACACTGAAGCATGAAAACCACTGATCTAGACTGTCTATCAAGTCCCAGCAGTCCCTAGGGGAAAAGAGGAGCATTCTAAAGCTCTCCAGACACATGCAGTGTGGACTCTGTTTCTGATTTAGTATTTAATGTAAGATGTAACTATTAAAGCAGATACTGGAGTTACAGCTTCACAGTCAGGACACAAATTAAGTGCAAGTTTCATGCAGTTCCTCTCAATTGATATACCAGTGGTTCTGGGTTTGTATAGAGACTGATATGTAATAAAAGGACTTTGCTATTTATCATCCAGTCCAACCTGTGGTCTTGATCAGAGTTCTAATTAAAACACTGATGAAACATTGTTTAGTTCCTTGAAAAAGTTCACACCTTCCTATATGGGAAAGCCTAGCCCAAAGTGACAGGAAAAATGCAGAGTCTCCTGCTCAAGAAACTTCAGTGGCTCCCATTTATCTGTAGGATAAGGTCCTTGATATAAGGAAGATGGACCATTATCCTACTCTGCCTTCCATCACAGTCGTTTACCTCCTACCACCTGTACTAATTCAGGTCATACATTCCCCAATCACAGTGTTTTTAGTATCACGGGCTTTGCTGTTCACCCCACCTGGAATGCTTTCCTGTCCCCACCATTTTTGAGTTAAACCCTCTGAATCCTTTTAAAGCCCAACTCAAATGTTCTCCCACCACAGTTTTTTCTGACCTACCAGTTACACGTCATTTTACTCCCTCTGAAATTCTATGGTATGTTTTGGTATGTTATGGTATGTTCAAATATGCAGGGAAGTTGGAAGAATTGTAATAGTGAACCCCCATACATCCATTACCTAGAGTCTACATTTACCATTTTGCTATATTTGCTTTATCCCATATCTTTCCATCTATCCATTCATCAGTCCATTTCAAAGTCAATTGCAGATATCAGTATACTTCACTCCTAAATACTTCAGCATACATATAATTAACTAGAATTCAATATTTATGTTTTTTTAAATTAAAATTTACCTACATATCATGTTTTTAAAAAACACTCTACCTTCTGCCTTCCCTATCAAACTCTTTAATGGTGGGAACCATTTCTTAACTTTATCCCACCCACCTCCCCACCCACCCATCTAGTAACTAATAATGATGACACTAGTAAGGATAAACACAATCAAAATAATCACAGCTAACACATATCAAGCACTTCCTTTGTGCCGGTACTGTTCTCAACACTTCCTATGCTTTATTTAAATTTAATTCTTATAACAACCCTATGAACACAGGTACTATAAGGATGCCTGTTATACCTGTTATAGATTAGAAACACAGAGGTTAGTTAACTAGCACAGTATGCATAGATAGCTTTTTTTTTTTTTTTTTTTGGGTGGTATGCAGGCCTCCCTCTGCGGCCTCTCCCGTCGCGGAGCACAGGCTCCGGACGCGCAGGCTCAGCGGCCATGGCCCACGGGCCCAGCCGCTCCGCAGCATGTGGGATCCTCCCAGACCGGGGCGCGAACCCGGTTCCCCTGCATCGGCAGGCAGACGCGCAACCACTGCGCCACCAGGGAAGCCCATGCATAGATAGCTTTAAGTGGTGGAGACAAAATTTAAGCCCAACTGTGAGTCAGGGCACATGCTCTTAACCATTCACATTGCCTCCCCATTGTCAAAGCCTTACCCCATGCAGGTAACTAACCATATTTATGTAATGTTCAAAGAGTCCACTGCTTTGTACCAGCCTTGTCATGGTCCATTAACAGAGACAGCTGCCTTGAGAAATTTTCCCTGGTAGGTTTGTGATGAGGGCATGAGCCTCCACAATGAAGGTAAATGGGGGAGAGGGAAGCTAGCTTGTCCATAGACTTGTCACGGGGTCACCTATGAGAATGTCTCATGACTCACATCCCACGGCTGCCTGCATCTACTGTGTGGCTGCCCTGTGTCTCTAGGGCTGGTGCAGGAGGCAGTGGAAGGAGTGTGAGGGAGAGTTCTGAGGCCTGGGAAAGTCACAAGCGCAGCTTGACTGGCAGCTGCCTAGACACTCAGTACAGAGGGAAATTGATGAGGAAGCCAGCAGGACAATGGGCCATTATTTCTGGCAGTAGGAGGTTGGTCAGTTTGATACTGGGTGACCCACCCTTCCCAACAATTTGAGTTCTCCTAGTCCTCTGATTGGAAGTAAAGCAATTGGATTTCAAATGATTCACATGCTATTTCTGGAGACTGGGGGCAATCCCAGGACTGGTTACTGGCTGTAAGTAATCAGGGATTAACTTTAAGGGTCACCCTCTTACTCCAATCACCACTACACACCACTGCCAGATAATACAACTCTGATTGTATGAATCCCCTCTTCAGAACCCCTCTATAAAGCAACCCAGGTTAAAACCCTTCACCATATGGCTGATACCTAACTTTCTAAGCAAGCAGAGTTTTGCTGAACAATAATCACACAGGGCATTAATAGAATTTACATACATAGAAAGAGCTCTATAATCAAATAGGTGTGGGAACTGTTATATTAAACCAAGGTTAACCCATTTCTTTAAGTGGAACTTCACGGAGCCTTGAATTATTGTGCATGATGAGTCTCTGAAAGGAGAATGCAACAAATTCCCAGTTTTTTCAACAAGGATCTTGAGAGCCTAGTGTTCCATAGAAAGTGTGCTATCTCAAATGTCATTCTCAACATAGCTACCCCTGAAATTTAACCAGTTTTTCTAAGGCTATCATGGCAGCCATGAAAAGGCACTGTTCACATCTGCTGCTGTGAGAAACATGGCAGATTCACTGCTCTGGCTGCTGCCCCTCTGGATCCAGTGAAGCCACACAAGCTGCTGCTGCTGACCAAGCATGATGGGGGTATTCATACAGGTCCATCCCTGCAAAACATGGGACTCATCTAACAGGATGCCCCTTTGACCTGGCTGAAACTTTCTTAGAGCTACACTGCCATTTGAAACTCTCCTACCCAATCTTCTTCCTGTATCCACATCTGAAGCTGCTACTGCTTTTTCTTCTTTATCTGTCTCCGGCATATCCCTCAATAAATCTCTTGCACGTTTAATTCCATCTTGGCATCTGCTGCTGAGAGGATGTAAACTAGCATACCTATCTCAAATGTCTTTCTAAAGCCCTTCCAGATTCAGTTCCTCCTTGGAACCTCACATCACTTTTATGGAATCTGTTTCTATGGTCTGCACTGAGAGGCCTCCTGATACAGTAGGGAGGCTCGTGGACTCTGGAAGACAGTACACCAGGTTCGAATCCCAACTCTGTCACTTGCTAGCAGTACAACCTTTAGGAATTTCCTCAGCAAGCTGTAAAATGGGGGATTACACCACTATCTTGCAAGGCTTACAAGGATTAAATGAAAAATTACACTTAAAGCACTGCGCATATAGCAGGTACTCAACAGACAGAATTATACTTATGGTTTACAGTCATTTGCATTTTTTTCTACTTAAAGTCTTGAGGATAGACAGTGTAATCTTCATCTTTAACTCCCCTTAAGGGCCTTATTCATTGTGGCCCAACAAATAGCTGTTAAATTGAGTGGAAAAAAATGGTTCCTTGCAGAAGGAAAGGGGCATCTCAGAGAAAAGGGGCAGAACAACCAATTAGGAGAGTCAACAATGGTACAGGAAATGTAAATATTCAAAATACATGTATAAAATAGGAAATGTTTATATAATATATATTAAATATATTATATATAATATTGAAATATATAAAAGAACCATGATTTCAGAAATAACTGCCAAGAAAAGGGCCAGGAATTCCAAAGGTGTGCTCCTAGGCCCCTCTGCAGAGGTTGGTACTCTAAGTCTTGTAAATACAACCAGGAAGAGCTATTTTAGCAGTAAAAGCCTCATACCCAAGCTTAGTGTAACTAGGAAAAAAAGGAAGAAAAATGAAGGAAGGAAATTGCAAAGATTGATAATAAACAATGGGTCAATGTAGGGACACAATTAGAACATACAGAGCCAGGGCTTTCCTGCCTAGTTCAGAGTATAGCCTTCTCGTTCAGTACATGGTGTCAGGCCATGTGTTTTTGGGTTTTTTTTTCTGTTTTTTGTTTGTTTTCATCTTTATTGGAGTATAATTGCTTTACAATGTTGTGTTAGTTTCCACTGTACAACAAAGTGAATCAGCTATATGTATACATATATCCCCTTATCCCCTCCCTCTTGAGCCTCTCTCCCACCCTCCCTATTCCATCCCTCTAGGTCATCACAAAGCATCAAGCTGATCTCCCTGTGCTAAATAACAAGATTTATTTGTTTGTTTTACTAGGCCACACTTCGTGGCATGTGGAACCTTAGTGCCCCGACCAGGTATCGAACCTGTGCCCCCTGCTGTGGAAGCTCGGAGTCTTAACCACTGGACCACCAGGTAATTCCCCAGGCCACGTTGGTTTTAGGGTTTTCCCATGAACTCTGACTTGGTGGGGGAAACCACAGCACATCAGGGGTGGCCTCCAAAGTAACCTGTCATTGGTCTGTGCAGGAGGAAGCTACTAGAATCCCTAGATCTTCTGCCTGTATGCCCAGCTGTGGCTCTGGATCTGGGGAGGCTCAGGAAAGGGTGTAACCTGCCCCACGAGCCCAATGTTGCTTTCTGATGGGAGGGGAAGCCTTCACACTCACCTCAGCTCTTCCCCAAACCTCATCAGTCCCTTGAAACCCCAGCTCTAGGATATCTGAGCCAAGAGTAGAAAATCTGTAGGTAGAAGAAATGCCTAAGGCCCTGCTGGGGGTACAGCCCAGCACAAGTGATCTCTTTGTTCCTCCAGTAGGCAAGTGTGTTCATGCATAGCAAGGTTTCTTCCCTTGTCTTCTAACAGGATGACCCTCCATGACGAGTCTGTGTTTTTCTTCATTTAAGGTCCTGACGCCCCATGAAAGTTCTATGGGTATAATATGTATATAGAAGTGGGCATTTTGGGGGTTGGAGGTAGGAAGTCACTGGGAGGGGTGCCTTTTAAGAGTCAGGGCTGCTGCTACAGCTCCCATTTAGTAGAAAGCTACCAAGCTCATGAAGTTCACATCTAGAAGCCAAAGTGTACCAGGGACAACTCCTTCACTGCCCTCAAAACAGCATCCATTTTCTCTGAGCTTCCAGCAATTTTATGAGACATGCTACAAGGACACACCATTTGAATGAATCACTCGGCTCTCTGCAGTGCCAAGGACTTCATGTATAGTTAATTCAGAGTAACTAGGTCCAGCTGACAAGAGTTGGTTTGAATCATAAAGCATATTAAAAGAAATTCAGTTTTATACCTTCAGGAATCTAGTGGAACTATGCTAATAAATTGCTTCTCAGTATAGGCCTTAAGGGAAATCGGTTTTAATGAACAGATGAGAATATTTTCTAATTCAGTCCGTCAATTGTGCATACGGAAAGGATTACTTGTCAGGTGTTTAAGGCTACTTGAAACGCTTGCTCTTGTTTATATGGCAGGATTTCAGTTGAACAAACCCTGTGTTTATAAATGGTATAAAATAAACTATCCAACTTGTTATTCCTTCAAAATTAGTGAAGTCCCAATTAACAGAGCAATGAAATCAAGTTACTGTATTCAGGGACTTCCCTGGTGGTGCAGTGGTTAAGAATCCACCTGCCAATGCAGGGGACACGGGTTCGAGCCCTGGTCCGGGAAGATCCCACATGCCGTGGAGCAACTAAGCCCGTGTGCCACAACTACTGAGCCTGCGCTCTAGAGCCCGTGAGCCACAACTACTGAAGCCCACGTGCCACAACTACTGAAGCCCGTGCGCCTAGAGCCCGTGCTCCACAAGAGAAGCCACCGCAATAAGAAGCACGCGCACCGCAATGAAGAGTAGCCCCCACTCGCCACAACTAGAGAAAGCCCGCATGTAGCAACGAAGACCCAACACAGCCAAAAATAAATTAATTAATAAATTAATTAAAAAACCCAATCTCACAGTCTAGAAAGGGAGACAAACATGAACAAGTATTGTAAAGTGCTGTCTGCGCAAGAATTGCTATATGAACAGAGGACAGTGGGGTTATGAAGGGATCAGATCACCCTGAGAGCATTAGGAAGGCCTCAGAGTTCAACGGATTCTTAAAAGTGGAGGATGTGTTTGTGTGGCAGACAAGGAGGGGAAGGGCAGCACATAAGGAAAGAATGCTCAGGCACGATGCAGCATGGCATGTTCAGCAAACTGCAAATAATATGACAAGAATGGGAATTACAACAGATGGGATATTAGGGGAGGAGGTAGCAGGAAGAGGGGTTTTCTAGCAAGGCCAGTCTGGAGAGGTCAGCTGAGGCCAGATCACAAGCTACCAGACAGTGCCTGCTCAGGTTCTACCTCCTTCATGAAATTACAAATGTGAAATGATAGACATATAGAGTCCAGATCAAGGGAAGCATGGGCTGGCTGTCCTCAGTATTAGGCCCATATCACAACTGGAATACCATATTTAGGATGATGATGGTGACAAACTAGAGGGCATCAATGAAGTGGAAGGGTAAATCTGGACCCTACTGCTTCACCTTGGCCAGGGGCAGAAATCTTTCTCTAGTTGCGGAGAGCAGGGTCTACTCTTCGTTGCGGTGCGTGGGCTTCTCATTGTCGTGGCTTCTCTTGTTGCAGAGCACGGGCTCTAGGCATATGAGCTTTAGTAGCTGTAGCACGGGGGCTCAGTAGTTGTGGCTCATGGGCTCTACAGCGCAGGCTCAGTAGTTGTGGCGCATGGGCTTAGTTGCTCCGCAGCATGTGGGATCTTCCTGGACCAGAGCTCGAACCCGTGTCCCCTGCATTGGCAGGTGGATTCTTAACCACTGCACCACCAGGGAAGTCCCTAAATTTGTGATTTCTTAATTGAAAAAAATTAGAAAGCATATTTGTTGGTCCTTTGAATTCCAGGCAAAGCCAAGCGACAATGCACCAGTGACTCACCAGTGAGACTGCATTTAAAATACAACTGCCTCAGAGCCAAGACCAGCCTTGTGAAAACACACTTCAGGACAGCATGGAACTGGGTATTGACCAAGAAGTCTGGAAAAACACACTCTGCACTCTTAAAGACGTAGAGCCAGGTCTTTCAAGACAGAAGACCAATATGAAGGGGCTTTAGAGATAAAACGTTAGGTATGTGGGTTACCTATTGCCACAGAACAAACCAAACCATACCAAGATTTAGTGGCTTAAAACAGTTTATGTCTATGACCCTGTGCATTGACTGGACAGTTCTCCTAGGAGGTCTCCCTCGGGCTTACTCATGCAGCTGCATCAGCTGGAGGGTGAGCTGGAGACTGGGCTCAGCTGGGATAGCTTCGTCAGCTGAGCCTCTCTCTCCATACAAGATCTTGCATCCCATTCTCCTCCATGGCACAGCAGCTTCAGCCAGCATCCCAAGAGGGTGAAAGTGGTAGCCTCCTCAGTCACATAACAGCAATTCCACCACATTTTATTAATTAAAGCAAGCCACAAAGACAGCACCTACAAGGGCTGGGGAAATAGACTTTGTGTCTTGATGGATGGAACAGTGAAGTCACAGTGCAAAAGAGTATGGAGTCTACCGCAGAGGACTTGGTGCCAGGGCAAAAACACTGTATGATGTGGGGTGAGTGCAAAAGGGCTGAAAAGCAAAGCAAGCCTTCCCCAGGCTCCTGACCATGCAGAGACAGAACACTGGAAAAACTGAGTGGCAGAGTGGCCAAACTTTTGCAGGTTCAACCAAAGCCTTCAGAGAATGCAATTTAGAGTACAATCTAGCAAAAAGCCTTGACAGGGGCCAGCAAGACAGCAGGGCTTACTGCTCACCCACACACCCTAACTCTCCAACAGAACTCACTTTTAGGGAGGTTTGGTTCAGGAATGGTAATCTGCCAAGTAATAGTACAACCTTTTACTCCAATAATACCTTTTTAAAAAAATATCTGGGACTTATTAACTCACTGCCTTCTTTCCAGTGCCTTGTGAAGTGAGAACAGGGACTCTTGTTCCTCTTTTACAGGTAAGGAAACTAAGGCCTGGAGGGACTACCCTCCAGTCCTCCAGAAGTTTGGCACAAGAGCCAGGAATCTCACAACTCCCTGTCAGCTCTCTGTCCCATGCCAGGGCATTATCCTTGTCCCTGCCACCTACTGAGACCTCCCTCTTCAACTCCCTTCTACAGAGGTGGTTCAGTCACTCCCTGGGGGTGTGATAGCATTAGCACCTAAGGCTCCGTGTAAATAAAGGGGACCTAGGTCCTCCATGCCATTCTGTGGGCAGAGGAAGTGTCAGGCAAGAGCAGCTTTTCAGGGTTTTGGGAAGGCGATGCTCAAAACAGCCCTCCTCAACCTGCAGACTAAGCATAACTAAGGTAAGAGTCAAAGGTGGGTATCATTTTTCAGTTTCAAAGTACTTTTACAATATGAACTCACTGGATCCTTATAATCATGATGATGATGATGACGATGACATCTTACACTTAGGATGTTCCAGGTACCATTTTACATCCTTTGCATGTATTAACTCATAAATCCTCATAATAACCCTATGAGGGTAAGTACTATCACCAACTCAAAACTGAGAGACACTAAAAATAGAACTACCATACGACCCAGCAATCCCACTCCTGGGCATATACCCTGAGAAAACCATAATTCAAAAAGAGTCACGTACCACAATGTTCACTGCAGCTCTATTTACAATAGCCAGGACATGGAAGCAACCTAAGTGTCCATCGACAAATGAATGGATGAAGAAGATGTGGCACATATATACAATGGAATATTACTCAGCCATAAAAAAGAAACTAAATTGAGCTATCTGTAGTGAGGTGGATGGACCTAGAGTCTGTCATACAGAGTGAAGTAAGTCAGAAAGACAAAAAGAGAAAAACAAATACCGTATGCTATATTCCATATATATGGAATCTAAAAAATATATATATGGTTCTGAAGAACCTAGGGGCAGGACAGGAATAAAGATGCAGACGTAGAGAATGGACTTGAGGACACGGGGAGGGGGAAGG
>NC_041233.1:26369151-26374585 GCF_002837175.3 Physeter macrocephalus | reverse complement strand
AAATGTAAATAGCTAGCTAGTGGGAAGCAGCCGCACAGCACAGGGAGATCAGCTTGGTGCTTTGTGTCCACCTAGAGGGGTGGGATAGGGAGGGTGGGAGGGAGATGCAAGAGGGAGGAGATATGGGGATATATGTATATGTATAGCTGATTCACTTTGTTATAAAGCAGAAACTAACACACCATTGTAAAGCAATTTTACTCCAATAAAGATGTTTTTAAAAAAACCCAAAAAACTGAGAGACAAAGAGGCTTAGTAACTTCCCAAGGTTAACATGACTAGTAAGTAGAGGAGCCAGGATTTGACTCCAGGAGCTTGGCTTCAGAGCCCATGTCCTTAAACCACTATAGTAGTCTACCTTCCAAATACTGAATATCTTCATCCCATTACATCAAATGAGGAAACTGAGTCAGAGTGGTTTGATGACTTGCCTAAACTCACCCACAGTCCCACTACAACAAAACTAGGAGACAAAACCAAGGTCTTTCCCCTATAAGCCAAGACCTATTACAGTGTGACAGGTGAGGTTATCAGCCGTTTCTATTTTAAGTAATTTTCCTAACAGGAAGAATTATAAAGGGTGAGAGGTGGAGCCCAGAGTGGGAGGCCAAAGGCAGTACCAATTTTGAATCTATTCCAAAACATGCTACCCTACAGCTAGGGAAATGAAAATGTAATGCATTTTATACATGATGATGTTTTCCTTGAGAAGACAATGGCCACCTTTAATAACAGAAGCAGAGGAAGGATGAAGCTGTGAAAATGGGAACTCTCAGTAAACTGACCCCAGAAGCTAGTCCCCAGGAAAAGCAGTTTGGCAAAGGGAGGGCCCAGGGAGGTTATGCTCCTAGTGCCAATGTATGAAGGCACCAGGCAGTGTGCAGGGAGAATGGACACAAACACATTACTTTGCCCCCAGATGCCATTCATCCCCACTCAACTACTGCCCAGGAAAAGGCAAACTTCCTCTTCCCTGCTGCCTAGATTAGAAGCCCAATCTGTTGCTTTCCCTTTGGAGCCCTCCATGAGAATGCAGCTACCAATTCCCAGGACCTATCAAATGGGCTACCTTCACCTCTGCCAAGCCCTGGTCCGCCCCAAGGTTTAACCCGAGTCCCCTGGGATGCTGCAACTCAGGAACTCCTGGCTTAGAGTAGCAGGGCTGTGCTAAAGGCTAGACTCTCTAGCTCTGGCCAATAAGAACAAACTATTTCATCAAGGCTAGGTCTCTCTTATTTCAAACCCAATGCCCTTATCATCATTTCAGATGTTTCCCCCCTAAGTGTCCTCAGTGGTCACTTAGGATTCAGAATACTGTCAATTGCTTTGTGAACTGGTACATTATCTGCTCCTGAATATCATGACAGAATGGGGTCAGCAGATCTATTTCTGGCCACCAGAGAAACAAGAGTTCAAGATAGAAAGGGGGAAGGATAAAACTGTCCCTGTTCACAGACAACGAGATTGCCTATGACTACGCAAAAAATCCTAACGAATCTACAAAAGAACTTCTAGAACTAATACATGAGTTTGGCAAGGTCACAAAAGATCAATATCCCCAAATCAAATGTATTTATATACACTAGTAACATACAATTGGAAAGCAAAATTAAAAGAAGAAATGGGGGAATAAAAAAGCTAAGCATGAAGCTTACAAGCTTCAGTGAACTTTCACATCCACTTAAGAGGAGGAAACGAGGGAGCTTTGTGAACACCTGCATTCTCACTACACCAGATTGTGAAATGCCCTTAGGGAAGGGCGCCCAGCCTTGTAGAAAGGGTCTTCAGGTGATTCTGATTGCCTCCAGATAGAGAACCAATTTGGAAGAATTTGCATTGCCTGGAAATCTGTCAGAAATGAAAATTCCTCCCATCAATGGAATCAAACTCAGGAGGTAGGATCTAATGAATTTTAACAAGCCAGGTGATTCTGATACCCACACTATGTTCAAAACAGCAACTTCCGTAGTTCCTTCTGTGCCTAAGTGACAAAGGCACACAGGCTGCTGGAAGTTTGTAGCACCCTCTGCTGGTGCCCATCTGCAAAGGCCGACCTCTAAACTAAAAACAAGACAGTCATAACTCTAGTTTGACAGACTGTGAATTTTTTATTCAAGTGAAGAAAAGAAAACTCCAGTTTCCTATTACATCCACTGCTGCTTCAATCCACTGTAGCTCATGGTGCATTCTCCTATGGCTCTGCTGCAGCTTTCATTTCCTTGTGCAACCTTCATTCTTCTGGGCTCCTAATAAAGGACCCAAAAGAGCTTGTTGAAACTGTCTCCAAGGCCAGGCAAGTAGCCCCACACAGAAAGAGGTGGGTGAATGAGGCCTTCTCTGCCTTAGCCCAAGGGCAGTGTCACTTTGGCTACAATGGCGATGTGGTACGTGAGTCACTCCCCTACACAAAACCAAAATTTCTCAATGGCTTCCTATAACACTAGAAGCAAAATCTAGTCTTTACCAGGACCTTTGAAGCCTGCAGGATTAAAGCCCTGGCTACTTCTCTAAATTCATTTCCAATCACCCTTTCCCTTCTCACTCTTAAGCCAAATTGGCCTCATAATTGTTTGGAGAACATGCCAAGCCTGCTCCAGAGGCCAGCGCAGTTGCTATTCCTTCCACCCCTAGATATACACATGGGTTCTTCCTCATTTCATTCAGGCCTCTGCACAAAAGTCACCTCTGCAGGCCTTTTAGCGCTGTCAGGCAGCAAATGCTCCTGTCTCTTTCATCCTGTTTGAGAGAGAGAGAGAGAGACAGAGAGAGACAGAGACAGAGACAGAGAGAGAGAGAGAGAGAGTGTGTGTGTATGTGTGTGTGTGTGTGAGACAAGGGGCCTTTTTTTGCTACCTAAAGAGTCAATTCCCACCAGCCAAAGATGACCAGGAACACACATTAGTCAAAGTTAGTTTTTAAAATTAACAGAGAGAGACAGAGACAGAGACAGAGAGAGAGAGAGAGAGAGTGTGTGTGTATGTGTGTGTGTGTGTGTTACAAAGACAGCACTTTTGCTACCTAAAGAGTCAATTCCCACCAGCCAAAGATGACCAGGAACACACATTAGTCAAAGTTAGTTTTTAAAATTAAACTCCCTGTAGCAAGAGAGACTGAACACCATGGAGAAGAGTGGGGAATCTCAGAAGGTCTTAGGAAGGACTTGTACAGAATTTGGGCTTGTGTTAGGTGATGTTACAGAGTGTTCAAGAAAACAAGTGGGGTGCTATTCCAGATTGTTTTCAGAAAGCTTGGGCAATTCAGTACTTAGTTACTAGTATTTTTTTTTCTGGCTGCCCCGCGCAGCGTGCCGAATCTTAGTTCCCCCCACCAGGGATTGAACCCATGCCCGCTACAGTGGGAGTACGACTCTTAACCAATGGACCACGAGGGAGGTCCCTCTTAGTTACCAGTATTAATCGGGGGTGGGGGTGTATTGTTATTTTTGTGTTGCACGGTGTTCATTCAGGCTTAATTATGACTGAAGATGGCCTTTCACGATCATGCAGAGTCCTCATCTGCTGCTGATATTCGGTAACATGTTCAGTAGGGGAACACCACTGTAACTATGCTAGTTGACAGCTATCAGGGATGCTTTTTTTCTTTCTCATGTATTTGTTTATTGTCTAGAAAGTAAGCTTCCTGAGGGCAGGGACTTTGTCACCAGTGCTTAAATAGTGCTTGGCATATAGTAGGTGTTCAATAAATGTTTGATAATTATTTTTTCAAAACATCTTCCATACCTCAGGTCCTACACGTCTACAATACAGCCCCATATCTGGGACAGGTAAATTCGAGTCCTTGGAATGTCTCATAAGTGATGTCAGAGTCAATAGTAGCTGCTGGTAGGCAGACAGGTATTAACAGTTACATTTTATAGAACTTTAAAACAAGGAGAGCAACTAGGTCCTCTGGACTCGCCCTTAGACTAGATGGCACTTAGCTTTCATCAGTGTTCAGGGAAGATAATTATCATGAAAAAACACTACTCTCCAATGACAAAAGATGGCCAAGTTTAAAGACTATGCTACAAATAAAATAGGAGAAACACTCCTCAATCTAATAATCATCTTCCTTTTCCCATTCAACATCTTATAGCCATATTGGTTTTTAACAAAATATACGACATAGTCTGTGATTCAGTTAGTCTTCCAGAAAGATTCGCATGCTAACAAAGTTGTCACCATTCCACCATTCCCTTATTGCAATTTAAAAATAATTCTGCAGCTTACTTATGCAGAAAGGGAATTAAGATACCATTCTTAAACCTATCAAGTTGGCAAAAATGCAAAAGTTCAGTAATACCTTATTTTGGCAATGATGTGGATCAACAGGCAAATTCATACATTGCTAGTGGAAAAATAAATTGGTACAACTTCTATTGAAGTCAATCTGACAATATCTAACTAAATTTAAAACGCACAAAGCCTGACCCAACAACTTTCCTTTTAGCAATTTATTCTACAGATAAACTTGCACACAGGCAAAGTAACATACATATGTAATTTATTGCAGTACTGTTTGAATAGTAAACAATCTAAATGTCCATCTCTCTGGGAATGCGTAATAAATTAGGACATCTGTGCAGTGGAGACAACACTAAGAGAAAAGCTCCCCTTGACACTGGGGAGATGGCCTGGTACCATCAACTAGAACTCGATGTTGGTAGGAGCTGGCCTGGCACTCACAGCTAGGCCTTATTGTTTTCCTGTTGAACATAAAAAATTTCCCCAAACACTCCAACATCAGACAAGGAGATCTGTAACCATGATAGATCAGGACAAAAACAAGACTATTTAGTAATGATGTCTGAACACAGATAAAAACATGAACATTATTGTAACTACAAACATGACCAAACATCCCTCTATCCTGGCTGATATGACTGACTGCTGTAACAGCAGCACTTATGAATTGTAACATTAGCCTCAATTCATTCCTCCTGCCTTATTAAGATTTATTAAAATATGCAATCATAGAATTGCTCCAGCAACCTGAAAGCATCCAATCCACAGCAAATATGAGCTTCCTTAAAACTTTCCCCCAAAACCAACTAATCCAAACCCCAATCTGATAAGTCCTTTCCAACACACTGCAACTGAGATGACCTATAATTCCCCATGGTGTGTGTTCTCCTTCACTGCAATGAGTAATAAACTCAACTCATTCAACTAAGGTGTGTCCCAAGAGGGGAAGGGATTGGCATGTTAAGCAAAATAATCAAGGTGCAAAACCATGTTTATATGTGCACATATGTGTATATGCTACAATTTGTGTAAAATAACGTAAAAATAAACTTTAAAAATATATATTTGGGGCTTCCCTGGTGGCGCAGTGGTTGAGAGTCTGCCTGCCGATGCAGGGGACACGGGTTCGTGCCCCGGTCCGGGAAGATCCCACATGCTGTGGAGTGGCTAGGCCCGTGAGCCATGGCCGC
>NC_041233.1:26299388-26368825 GCF_002837175.3 Physeter macrocephalus | reverse complement strand
TACCAAAAAAAAAAAAAAAAAAAAAAAAAAAATGGTTGTCTCTTGGAAGGAGAGCTAAAGGCTGGGGCACAGGGGTGGGAGAAGACTCTTCAGTATGTACAGTTTGTTACCATGTTCATGATTCATTTACTTGAAATTAATAACTTATAAAAAAGAGAGTAAGAATCACAGGCCACTGTGGAATCAATAGTGGAGAAAGTTCAGAATCTTGCCTAGACAGTTAGGCTTATCACATTTCTACATGTCTGCATGTGAGAGTTCAACGATGTTGAAGTTCTCAAATTGCATCCTGACTGCCAAAATGCTCTCCAGGGCTTCCCTGGTGGCGCAGTGGTTGAGAGTCCGCCTGCCAATGCAGGGGACACGGGTTCGTGCCCCAGTCCGGGAAGATCCCACGTGCCGCGGAGCGGCTGGGCCCTTGAGCCATGGCCACTGAGCCTGCGCGTCCGGAGCCTGTGCTCCGCAACGGGACAGGCCACAATAGTGAGAGGCCCGTGTACCGCAAAATGCTCTCCAGCTAAGCCTCCAAAATCAGTCTTTGTGGAAAAATAGGATCAAATTTCATGTACTCTGACGTCTTATTAAAGGCAGCTGATTACTCTGTATCAAAAAACCATTAGGTAGGCTCCCTGACTTCAGACTATACTACAAAGCTACAGTAATCAAAACAGTATGGTACTGGTGCAAAAACAGAAATATAGATCAATGCAACAGGACAGAAAGCCCAGAAATAAACTCATGCACTTATGGCCAATTAATCTATGACAAAGGAGGCAAGACTATACAATGGAGAAAAGACAGTCTCTTCAATAAGTGGTGCTGGGAAAACTGGACAGCTACACGTAAAAGAATGAAATTAGAACATTCTCTAACAACATACACAAAAATAAACTCAAAATGGATCAAAGACCTAAATGCAAGGCCAGACACCATAAAACTCTCTTAAACGAAAACATAGGCAGAACACTCTTTGACATAAATGACAGCAATATCTTGTTGGATCCACCTCCTAGAGTAATGAAAATAAAAACAAAAATAAACAAATGGGACCTAATAAAACTTAAAAGCTTTTGCACAGCAAAGGAAACCATAAACAAAACGAAAAGACAACCCACAGAATGGGAGAAAATATTTGCAAATGACATGACCAACAAGGGTTCAATCTCCAAAATATATATACAAACAGCTCAAGCAGCTCTATGTCACAATAACAAACAACCCAATCAAAAAACGGGCAGAAGATCTAAACAGACATCTCTCCAAAGAAAACATACAGGTGGCCAAAAAACACATGAAAATATGCTCAACGTCACTAATTATTAGAGAAATGCAAATCAAAACTACAATGAGGTACCACCTCACACCGGTCAGAATGGCCATCATCAAAAAGTCTACAAACAATAAATGCTGGAGAGGGTGTAGAGAAAAGGGAACCCTCTTGCACTGTTGGTGGGAATGTAAATTGATACAGCCACTATGGAGAACAGTATAGAGGTTCCTTAAAAAACTAAAAATAGAACTACCATATGACCCAGCAATCCCACTCCTGGGAATATACCCAGAGAAAACCATACTTAGAAAAGACACATGCACCCCAATGTTCACTGCAGCACTATTTACAGTAGCCAAGACATCGACACAACCTAACTGTCCATTGACGGAGGAATAGACAAAGATGTGGTACATATATACAATGGAATATTAGCTATATTAGCTATATTAGCTATAAAAAAGAATGAAATAATGCTATTTGCAGCAACATGGATGGATTGTCATACTAAGTAAGTCAGACAGAGAAAGATAAACACTATATGATATCACTCATATGTGGAATCCGATTTAAAAAATGATACAAATTAACTTATTTAGAAAAGAGAAACAGACTCACAGATTTCGAAAACAAACTTATGGTTACCAAAGGGGAAACATCAGGGGGAGGGATGAACTGGGAGCTTGGGATTAACATACACACACTACTATATGTGGAATAGATAACCAACCAATATTCTGTAATAACCTATATGGGTAAAGAATCTGAAAAAGAATGAATATATGTATACGTATAACTGACTCACTTTGCTATACACCTGAAACTAACACAATAGTATAAATCAACTATACTCCAATTAAAAAAAAACAACATTACATACAGGTATTCTCTTCAGAGTGTGATCCAGGGCTCTTAAGGCTGGAATATGAACAGCTGGAATATGGTTTTGTATTTATGGCTCTCATGGGGAGCTCTGTGAGGTGAGAACATACAGCATTTAAATATCATGCTACTCCAGCAGAGGCCATATAGCTGTCATCTGCCCTTTTTCTAAGTTACAGCTGAGGGTGATCACTGAGCTCCTCTAAGGCATTCTCTTACCACAGCATCTCCTCACGTCTTCACCAGAGTCAGCTTCCACTCCACTTAATGCCTGGCAGGTCAGCATTTCAACAGGTTAGGGGCATGAGCACAACAGAGACAATTTTGGATACAAGGTATATCATATCCTAGATTCATATGGCACCAGCCAGTAGCAGTTGGCAGCTCATTTGTTTAGTGTCTTGATCTTCCTCGGCTGGGGACAAAGGCCTCCTACAAACTGTGCCCAGTCCTGGTGCCCTGACCTACTATCTTGGGGTTGCTAGCCTTCCTTTCATCTCCAGTGATCTTTTGTGTACTTTCCATCATCTTTCCTCTCTCTTTTAGACTTAAACTTCTGCCCTTTACCAATTCCTGTTTTACAGAATTACTTATACCTGTCCCCACAATTTAGACCCTGGCAACAGGCATTCCCAATGCTTCCATTTAAAATAAAATCAAACACATACCCTGTCAACAGTTCCCTAACACATACACAAATAAATCCAATTTTTTCACATCACAGAGCCCTCTAAGCCTTTCATCACAGCCTAGTGAATTTATCCATCAGGGAGGGCTAGGTTCAAGTTTCACATGCTTAGTGAATTCTTCTTGGATTCTCAGTCCCCAGTGAGCCCTTCCTCTCCCAAGCTACTTACTATTAAATGCAGAGAGTGAATTTGTCTATTGCCTCAGTGGTTTCCAAACATTTACTTCCCCTAACCTCAACTCTGTTTTCAAAGGGAAAGCCTACTAGGAAAGCCAAATATGTAAAACACCAACTCTGGATGAAAACGGTACAAGCTCCAACTCTCTTCCCCAACCCCACAAGATGTTCACCCAGGCGGCTTTAAAACTACTGCTCTATTCTGCCAATGAATGTTGTCAGTTCCATTTTTAGGTCATCTTCCCTGCTAGATTATTAACTCCCTGGGAGTACAGGCCCTGTGTTACTGACCTAAATTCAAATAATATTTCAGCATTATATACCAGGTACTGAGCCATTAAGGCCACAGTACTTTCATCATCTGGCCCTTAACACAGCTTATGAGGTAGGCATTTCCCCCTACATTTTACACATAAAGTTAAGTGGAGCTGGAAGAAAAGACCCAATTTAATCAGCAGCAGAGCTGCAACCCATACCTAGGTCCTCAGAGTCTAAATCCACCACATTTTCTATTCCACCAAGCAGCCTCTCAGTCTGTTTTGGACTATTCTTTTCCGGAGTTCCTGAGAGAGACCAGCTGGTGCCAGCACCAGAGAGGCTACAATTAGTAGTGATCATGAAGACAAATTCAGTTATGAATTAATAAACTCATAGAGCCCTGTGACAATACTTAGTGTTCTCACTATTCCATGGCTCTGGGCTGCTGGGCTACCCCTAACAAATGTTTTCTTTTCCTGTTCATCATTATCTCCAAAGCTAACCTGACAGGATGATGGCATCTTTCTACAAAATCTACAATTAAAATAAACCCAAAACCAATAAACAAAAACTTTAATGTGCCCAGGAATAAGTAGCTATTTGCTTTGCTTCCCTTTCCTCCTTCTCAACTTCATCTATAATTATTCTTATACCATCATGAAGATTACTTTTCTCTCCTAGTTTACAGAAAAGAAAGGAGAAAAGGCAAACGGCTTATCAATAGACAACCATGAATTAGTAAATGCCAGGGACCAGGTATACATTAGGATTTAAAGTTGCAAGGCCCAATCATTTGCAAATGATAAAAATTCACTGCATAAAAAATAAACCTGCTGTATTAATAATGGAAAGGCATTTAAATAAGAGACTGCAATCCAACTTTCAAATGTTTTATTTTTAGTGTTTTTAAACATTTTAATACAACAAAGATATAAAATAATATATATTAGTTAAATCTGGATTTAATTTAGAATCAAGATATTTACTTATATACAACACTGTGCTTCAAGGTATGGCTACCACAGGAACTTTCACATCTTCAAGTAATACTAGTATCTCTGCAGATTGGGTGACATTTAGGTAGCATTCTTAAAACAAAACATGCCCACTTTAGCCCAAGCTAATTTTGCTTCCCCCATTAAGTACTAATTTCCACTCCCTTTGTTTCATATCAGAAATACTTCAACTGTCTTAACAATCCATAGATTCTCTGAATAAAAAATTATTAAAATTAAGCATTTTAAAGATGATATTACTAACTGGTAACATTGCTTGGCTAGTTCAGACAACCCAGTAGTTCAGATTGAAACAGACCTGAAATAACAACAAAATTAACATAGTATTCCTTCTCCTTCCATATTAGGCACAAAGCTTCCTTATGCTTAAACATGGAGTACACTGAATAAAAGTCCTTTGGTCAATTTAGGGTAGAACATATTCTAAAAAACCAACTTTTGGGGAGCTGGATTATAGATTTCACAGATGTTTTCATTGAACCTGATGCAAAATAACTGGCCATATTTTAGTTACTTGAAATTGGTGGCGTTTGCTGGGGTTGAGGGATAGGTGAAAGGGGAAACAAAACCTACTTCCATAGTAATTTCAGTCATTCAAAGCTACTCAAAGACAGAGAAAGAAAAAACCCTCAACCTCTTTCCTTTCTCATTGCTCACCTGTAGCAGTCTGACTTTTGGTGTTATTAACAATTTTCCTCTACAGCAGTGTGGAGTAATTCAGATTAAAACATTTTACAAATGCAAACTGTCTTAACTGCCAAAGTAAAGATGACATTAAAGCTGACATGCTTTGTTGGCTCTGAAACTATCTGAATGAAACCAATACTGTTTAAGAAAGCCATGGGACTATTGTAAAAAAAGAGTTTTCCTGTCTCAAACGCCTGAATACCGTAAAGAACTGACAAATGACTATTACCATAATTACTTTTAGTAAGGGGTAACTTAAGTCTACAAGAAGACTATCAAAGAATTAAATTTATTAGATTAGAGGTTTAAAAAAAGAATATGGTTAATGTTCTCAAACATTATGGAACAAGAATCCTTAAAAAAAAGTTTACTATGAAACTGATGATGAAATTGCTTTTTACTAATACCATCAAAGCAGGTTAGTGTTATGATTATGACTTTGAATATATAAATAACACTTTCCAAACAGGTTTCCTTAAAACACATGGTTTCATATCAGCTATAAAAGGATGTGATGCCTCTGTCCTTATGATTTACAAAATTATAAGAGTTTTAGAATTCTAAGAAACAACACTCAGGCAGGTACAGGGTAGGGAAGAATGCCACGTGTAGTGTCAGAGTTAAACTATCAGCAGGTCTCTAGCATGGGGTTCTTCCTGTGAACAATCCACACTTATTTAACTGACTGGTCCATGGCTAAGCTCATTGCTTTCTGATTTAAAGGGATACTAATAAATACATCTAGCATATGGAAGTTGTATTTTTACTCTAGCAATTCTGGCCACAGAGAACTATGGAGAAAATAGGCATGTTGAGAATTCTGCAGCCAAAAAAGGTTTCTCCCAAATTATCTGGTGATAATAGCAAACTTGCCTTCTTCTAAACCTGATTAGAAACTTCAATTACCCTTCAGTAACGCTGCTCTTCATGGGATTAAAAAAAAAAAAAAGGAAAAATATAAAAAATTGGTAACGCTGCCCCTAGGAAGACAGAAATTGCATGGAGGACTTTCAATATAACCTCCAGTTTGCATCCCAAACAAAAAACCTTGGTTCCTTCTATACTGAAATCTCAGTGTTTAATGATGTAAGCCTCTCACACATTTCCAACTGTAGACAAGGTAAAAAATATGTAGATCTAAGGCATGTAGCTTCTCTACCTAGCCACATTCACACCCAAAATGTATATCCTACCTTCACTATGGTTTTAACAAGAAAAAACATACAAAGACAAAATCTGGAAATTTCTGGACAAAACAAAAAGCAACAAAACTATAGGTTCTGTATTTAAAAAAGAAATGGAAAAGAATTTTGTCTCAAAGTTTTCCAAGGAAGAGACCTGGAGATGATTAATATATGTAAACATTGCCCTGTAATAGTTATAACAATAAATTATAAATCTAGCTTACCTTTTCCTCAAAACAGATATGATAAATGTAAGTGTGGGAAGTTATTTTACAATCCTCATTGCAGTCTGCTATTAGGCACTCTCAGTATCAATAGGTCTGCAAAGTTAGTTGCATTTTTTTTTCTATTTTGTTCTAGAATAAAATCCATACGAAGGAAAGAAGATTGATGTTAGGAAATTTACCATTAAGTAGCTATTCAACATTCTTGACTTAATGTTGCCATGGATTTTTTTTCAAACATTTTCCCAAAAGCCAACGCCAGTCCCTCCCTAGCTAAATTCAGTCCTCTTCTGTCATCTGGAAAAAAATGGGAGTTACATATCTTTTGACCTCAAGGGTCAAAGTACTCTAACTGCATAGGAAACATCCTTCACCCTTTAAGATTATGCAATTTCCTTAGATGAAATGTTGGCATTTTCACCCCCAGCATGTAACAGAATCAACCATTTAAGATGTTATCAGATTCTAAAGTATGAGATTTAAAAGCATAATAAAACTTAAATTGCCTCGTGCCATTTTCTCAAGTGAAAAATAAAAAATAATGTTCAGAGTACACCCAAATTGGGATCACTCAGCACTAGCTGCAACTTGTTTGCATTATATTTGTTTCCTGCCCAATCCATTCAGGCTCCTCTGTAGCTTATATGGGGTAGGAATATGACTCAAAGTGCAAAAATAAAATATTTCACAATTTAAGGAGCAGGTTTCTGCTAAGTGGCCTAATTTTAGACCTCAATATGCCAGCACCTTTTTAACTCCTTGTTTTAAAACAGAATGTAAAAGCTACACAGTTTATATTCCAAGTGGCTAAGCTCATCAGCTGGGGTTCAAAGTCTAATTCTAGAACCAACCTACTCTCAAAACTACTGTACAAAATCATTAAAAGTAAAGTGACAAATATAATCACAGAGGTCAAATTACTTAAGGTACTAAATTTCTAGTGTTGTAAACAGCAACTAAGTTATATCACTCCTGACTGCCAAATTAAAACTAAATAGAAAGAATGTATGTACACAATTGTTTTAAAAATAAAAAACAACAAAACCTTTTCATATCCAAATATGTCTGAGATGGCTTAGTTCTGATGGCCAAGAATGAGAAATTTCAAAAACCAAAAAGTTACATAATGCCTGCAACCTGTTATAAATTTCAGAAAGAGAAAAATTTGCATGCATACCTCCCTACTTAAGGACACAGAACCTTAACATCTGATAAAATACTCCATTATTTTGCTCACTAAATAACACCATTAAAAAGCATAAAATTGGGCTGTCATCTGTCTAGCTAATAGTCACAGCACAAAGTTATTCCACGTACTTTCATCACTAAAATTAAGCCAATTTTATTTTTACAGATGCAGCCATTTTCCCCTCATGCATACTTACTGATGATCATACTGAACCCTCAGAACAAAATAGGAACTGCACCTTTTGTTGATTTTGGTGAAAAATACCAGCACTATATTTGTACTCTGTCACCTTATGTATGGCCCCTTTCATTCTCTTCTTGTTTCAGGGATCCTGGTATATTCAGTATACTTTTCTTAAGGATGGTTCAGAAGGCAAAAATTAATTTGTTAGTAAAAAGGATCACTTTCCAGAGTTGCGTTTTTTAGAAAGACACAGAGATTAGTTCAAAGAACAAGTACTGCTCACTTGGTAGGGGTTATTCCTTTGAAGAAAATAACGAGCTTAAAAAAATTATTATTATTATTATTATTTCTTGACTAGAGTCCTACTGGAAATTGAAAAAAAAAGTCTTTCAACGAGCAAATTGCTTAAGTTGATTTGCTTAAGCTCAATAGGCAAATACTCAATAGGTAAAGGTAAGAGACTGACTTCAATCTTAACATTAAGTCTGCCTAAAGAGAAGGGGCAGAAGACATCTACTTAAGCTTTCTGTTCAAACAGATACCTAAGGACTCTTAATTATTCTTTCTTGCTTGCTATAATCACAGCCTTGCTCAGGACAGGGAACTTTACTTTGTCAACATACAGGCCAAAAAGCAAGACATCCAGGAACAACCTAGGGGGAGAAAGCAAAGTTACTCACTTTCAACAATGGCTGTATATTTAATCATGAACACATTACAAAGACAGTCTTCATCCAATTAGTCTTTTCATTATTGCTGGTTTTGAAAATGGCCAACAATATTCATTTGGGACTGTACCATTAACATTGCATTCAAAAAAAGAAAACATGGGAAACCAAATTCTTGCTCTCCTACTCTGCTGATATGCTCTGGTATTGGCTAGAGTATGGTAGTACAAAAAGAGTCTTGTTGTGATATAAAAGGCAATAAACACATCAATGGAATAATGTTCATGGGCAGCCAAAATGAAGAAGATTCCAAAGAGGTTGAGAACCCAGGATAAAGTGTGCAAGAAATTCCAGCTTCTTGGTGTATCTGGGAAAAGGACAGAAAGATCATTTTAAAACCACACTTCTTCCAGTGTTTCTCAGTCATATGTTTCTTACATCAGTCTGTTTCTCCCATTCTTCACAGAATTTGATGCCCTTCCCACAGCCTCCTCTGCAGCTAGTCAGTTGATATGCATAGAATCACTAAAGATACTTACATTCAGTGACAAAGAAATTCAGCATAGTTAGGACGACTGTGTGGCCACTGAACATGTAATCTCCACAAGTGTGAACGCCAGTTAGGGTCATACCAAAGCCACTCCAAATGGCAAAGGCCCGGTGTAATTTCTCCCATACGCTGCCATATACCTATAAAGAAAGCTAAGAATTAGTGCTTCAAATGCTTAGGGCAGTAGAGGCTCCTACCACTCCCACTGAAATTCAAAGGCTGAATGACTTAAATAAGATCTAAGCAAAGGCAACCAGACTCCCCGTCTAATTAATTCCAGACACCAAGAATGGGTGGTCAAAGCTTGGCTGTACTCAGAACTATTTTGGTAATTTAATGAAATCAATGCAATTCAAACTTCTCTACTTGGAGTTCCTTTATAAGGAAAAGGTTACTACAACACAAAACTATTTCCAAGTTTTATACCCTATAATACAGTAGTATTTGCTTGGCTGTTCTTGTCAATAAGAAACAGGCTATGACAGCGACAATGGCTACCATTCAATATCCACTCTCCCTTCTTCACTGGTAATAGAATCTAAAATTTATTTGAAGAGGCAATGAACTCAACTAAAACATTGCATTTCCCACCCTCCCTTGCAGCTAGGTGTCGCTACGTGACTAAGTTCTGTACAATAAGATGTAAGTGGAAGCGTAAAAGATTTCTGGGAAGGTTACTTATAAACGAAAGAGATAACAGCTTGGAGGAAGTCTTTTCTACCTTTCCTTCTTCTAGCCTACAACTCAGACATGATAGCTAAAGCTCTAGCAGTCATCTTGGACCACAAAGTGGCTTTGAGGATGCAAGCCAAGTGTTAGGGCAGGAGAGCAGAAAGACAGAAGAATCATGGATTTCTGATGACTCCATAAATTTATCACTCTTGACCTGGATGGAGCACCTACTTTCAGACTTATGAGAGAGAATAAATCATTGCTTGTTTATTAAACTATAGCCACTGCGAAGTTCCTGTTATTAGTAGCCAAACCTAATCCCAACTCCCACGCATAAACTTAAAAAAGCAATCCATTTTGAGGAAGAGTTTGAGCAATGGTCACTTTTTTTAAAAAGGCATTTAACACATAATAATATAAAAAACTGCTGCAATTTTATGTGCATTTACTATGTGCAGCATGCTGCTATATGCTTTTATGTCATTGCATTTAATTTCCACAAAAATCCTATGAACTGATTCAACTGTGCAGATGAGGAAACTGGCTTTAGAGAGGTCACACAGCTAGTAAGTAATGTAATAATAAGAGGTCACACAGCTAGTAAGTAACGTAATAATAAGAGGTCACACAGCTAGTAAGTAACGTAATAAATGTGAACACAGGGAGTCCAATTCCAAAGCCCTATGTCTTGAAGAACAAAAGAAACAATCTTATTAGAATCACCATTTCATTAGAAATCTCACCTGATTATACACTACCCAGGTTTTCCCTTTCTGCCTCAGTTGATGGTAGGGAGAGAAATTCATTATTAGCGAAATGAAAAGGGAAGGTACTAAAATATACATGGTTTGGTTCTTTCCATGACCTCTAATGAGAAGAGGGTTAGAGATGTTACACTCATGAAAGTAAAAAATCAGGCAGTGAAGAACAGAGATTGCTAGGAAAATGTCTCAGCCAAGGACAGGAAACAAGTGATGCCATGCAAAAGAAAACAATAATTACACAACACTGTAAATCAACTATACTCCAATAAAAATTTTAAAAAAATATTGTATCACAAAAAAAGGAAAGCAATTATTGCCCAATTACTCAAGTCTCCCCATCCTTTCCAATCTTAAAATGTCCCAAATATCCTTCCAGAAAAATAAAAATAAAAATTGAAACACAGCACAACAGAATGAATTTAGATACTTTGAGGAGAAATTTGCTTTAAGTGTTTCTTTTCTTAAGGTGGTTCCATTGTCTAATTTCAAAAACAGGCATGTTCTTGGTTCTGTCTCCAAACCTACTACTTCTGGGAGTGAGATTTCAAGCAATTACTTTATTACGATGAAAATGCCCTACGGAGTTCACTGTAAGGGATTTGATTGCTAGTTAATATCACCTTAACGATCTAATTTTAATGACTGCTGCAAATACAGGTCAGTAAGTAGGTTATACTATAATTCAAAGCAATTAACAGTATTGAGAGCAGATTTGAATAAATATGTCCACATAAAACTAACTGATAATAAAAAAGTCATTAGAGACAGAAAAAGGGCTGTCCATACTGTAGCAGGATGGTATCCAATTAATTAATTTATTTTTTATAAATTTATTTATTTTATTTATTATTTTTGGCTGTGATGGGTCTTCGTTGCTGCGTGCGGGCTTTCTCTAGTTGCAGGGAACGGGGGCTATTCTTCGTTGCGGTGCGTGGGCTTCTCATTGCGGTGGCTTCCCTTGTTGCGGAGCACAGGCTCTAGGCGCACAGGCTCAGTAGTTGCAGCATGCGGGCTCAGTAGTTGTGGCTTGTGGGCTCTAGAGCACAGGCTCAGTAGTTGTGGCGCATGGACTTAGTTGCTCTGCAGCATGTGGGATCTTCCCAGATCAGGGCTCTAACCCGTGTCCCCTGCATGGCAGGCGGGTTCTTAACCACTGCACCACCAGGGAAGTCCCTAATTTATTTTTGTAGCACATGTTGCAGCCCTATGCACATATATTTTTCTCTTTAGTGGCTGATCCACAATCAAATCCCTCAGCTACAGGAAATTCTCTTTTCATTATAATAAGCTTACGTATTTCTTCTTTTAAATCTCTTCTAATCAATTAGCATAGTAGAATAATTGGGGGTAACTGTTCTATCCCTCCTTCACACCATGCACAGAAATTCAATAGATTTGCTAACTAAAAAATGTCACTTGCCACCTGGTTCTACAAGAATTAAATCATTAGCCACTGTAGTCACTGACCTTCAACATACCCTGAAAAGACTTCAGGACACAGTCAGGAATGAGGCACTCTATGCTCTGGGAAAACTGACAGAAAAGGCCCTCAGGATAGTTAGATTTTTTCAGGAGAAAATCTTATGAACCCAATTTCTTGCATCTTCCCATACTTAGAAAAGCACTAAAATCGTTAACTAAGACATTTGTTCCTCACGACTAGCAGCAACCTTCTACCAAGATGTGTAGCTTGATTGCACGTACACCTTCCCCCTAACGTCTTCAGCGTAGTTCCTCAGAGCTATCTGAGAAGCTGTCTCCTGGGCTATAGTCTTCAGTAAGTCTCAAAATAAACTCAAAGCTCTCACGTTGTCCATTTTTATTTCAGTCAACAGATTAAAGATTTAAATTTAAAATATAAGACCATAAAAGTCTCAGATATCATCTTTCATTAATCAGAATGGCAGTGACTCCAAAAATTGTGCTGGCACGGTGATGGGAAAACTGGCATGCACATAGTGGTGACAGTAGTGAAAAACTAGTCTTTCCTAGTGAAAATGTGAGCAATATGTATCACAATTTTCAGTGTGTTATGTTCTTTAATTTCCTAACTCCACTTCCAGGAATTTATCTTAAGATGATTAAATAAGTGAAAAACCATAAATGTACAAGGATGTTTATGACAGCATTGTTTATAAATAGTAAGATTTGAAAATAACTTAAATGTACATCATTTGGAGACTGGTAAATTGTACAATGGAATACTCTGCAGCTATTAAAAAGGATGAGGTATAGCTATATGTATCTCTTCAGAAGAAAGTAAACAACATCTATTAAATGAAATATAAGCTAAAGTGCAATGTCTGCAATATAATCCTATCTTCTGTTTAAAAAGTATCTATCTATATAAACTTGTGTGAATATGTAAGCATGGTTAAAAATAGTCCATGTGGTATATACACAACTATTAACAGTATTATTTATGGGGTGGGGTGAAAGAAGTGGGAATTTTGTGAGATTTTACTTTTTAATTTATATATTTCTATAAAATTTGAATTTTTACAATAAGTTTATGTAACTTTGTAACTAGAAAGAAGTACTTTCCCTTTTTGGAAAAAAAAAAAGAAGAAACAAAAACAGCTTTTATCTTAAAAATAAAACATTTCCTTTACACTAAATCCTAAATGTCATTAACCCTTCCTCCTCCTTTCTTACTGGTCAGTCTCCTCATACCTGGAAAAAATTTTGGTCACTCTGCAGCTCAGGGCTATATTTTTAGTTCCTGATCTCCTTTGGCTGCTTAATCTTCCCTTGCAGGTATTTCAGCTATTTATATTGCAGTAGAAGAACAGACAATTAATTTTGTTTTACACTTTACAAACAACATTAAAATAACAAAGATGTTAATACATCATTTGACTATTTGGGAACACATAACTAAAGCATGGAGGCTTAGAAAAGTAGGCTAATAAATTCTCTTGTCCAAATTTAATGAGTCATAACAGCCAATTTTATATATAAAGCACAGGTGATCTTCAGGGTTTTTAAACATTTTCTTATTTTTTACAGTAATTCATTACCCTGTTTTTTTTTGTTCCCATCTGCATAATCTATCCTCTCTCAATTTAACCAGAAGAGAAGGTATGTCTACAGTATACCAAAACAAGCAACAAAGTATAAAACAAAAACAAAAAAATTAGCCATTATTTAAATATATCTCAGAAAGAGTAAAGTTTAGAGTAGTGGGTACTACATTTTAAATGGAATATGGTCCAACTGCAACACTTTTTAAAAAGGAGTGATGAGGACAGTGAAGGGGCCAGAGTCACATCATATGAGGAACTAAAGATGTTGAGGATGGTGAGAAAGGGGAAATGATAGTCGAAAGTTACTTTTTTTCTATAGCTCTACAGCATTGAACTAGTTAGTATCAATGGACAGAAGTAACAGGAAGGTAGATTCTGGCTTAAGATTTTTACCAAATTATTTCTAGAGGTTTATTACAGATATTGAAAATGCTGAAAAGCACATTTTAATGTTAAAAGCAAAGTCTTAGCCTTAGTTCGTATATGGTGCCATCAACACACCAAAAATAAGAGGAAAGAATGATAAAGAAGACAGTAGGCTACCTTTCCAGTACACTGTAGGTGCTGTCCTGGCACGGAGAGGGAGGTCACAAACATGGTAAAGCAGCGAAGCAAGAATACAGTGCCCATCAGACTACAAAGCCTTCGCAGAAGTATTGACCTGTGAACAGTGACCAAAAAGGGAGAAAGATCAGAAGAAAACAAACCAAAATACCTCAGGCATCTAGTGTTTACTTAAAGGGACAACAAGCACGAAAACCATTAGATTCTTTGAAGAGGACAAAAATCTTAGAGACCATCTAAAGCACTTGCCAATAGGATGATGGAAATGGACTATAACTGCACTGCAATGATGGAAATGGTGGAAGTGGACTATAACTGCACTGTCCAATAAGCTATATACATGTGGCTCTTGAGCATTTGAAACGTACAAGTGAGGAACTGAATTTTAATTTTATTTCATTTCCACTAAATTAAATTTAAATAGCCACATGTGGCTAGCACCTGCCATGCTGGACAGTGCAGACCTAAGAGCATCATTTCACTGTTAAGAAAATATGGCTAAGAGAAAGTAACAGTTATGCAAGAGAGAAGTAAGATAGTACCTAGACTGACTCTTAGCTTAGTGTTAGTTTTATTACTCATATATTGCCATAACTTATTTAATGAGAAGTAAAGTTAAATACGTGATTCTAGGGAATTTTTTTGCTCATTAATGACATTGTAAATTGGTTGACAGTAATTATATAATAAACATTCTTTAATTTCTCTTAAATTTAAGCTATAAAATACTAAGGTTTTTTTTTAATACTAAGTTTTACATTAAGTGTATCTCTAACAATTTTTTTTTGTTCTTTTTGTTTTTTTGTTTCTTTTGCGGTATGCGGTCATCTCACTGTTGTGGCCTCTCCTGTTGTGGAGCACAGGCTCCGAACGCACAGGCTCAGCGGCCATGGCTCACGGGCCTAGCCGCTCCGCGGCATGTGGGATCTTCCCAGACTGGGGCACGAACCCATATCCCCTGCATCAGCAGGTGGACTCTCAACCACTGCGCCACCAGGGAAGCCCACAATTTTTTTTTAATGTCTTAAACCAAAACAGACTATACGATTCTTAAGTACAGAGACTTTATTTAAATAAACATTTTTGAAATGCTCCTCCCACCCTCAAAAAAAAGTACTCAACACAAGGTTAGGTAAGTTTCAAACTTCAGTGTGTACTCCTGGGATGGAGCTCAGGAATCTGCATTTTATTTTTTTCACTTCAAATATACTTCTGGGGCTTCCCCGGTGGCGTAATGGTTGGGAGTCCGCCTGTCAATGCAGGGGACGCGGGTTCGAACCCCGATCCGGGACCCGTGAGCCATGGCCGCTGAGCTTGCGCGTCTGGAACCTGTGTTCCCCAACGGGAGAGGCCACAACAGTGAGAGGCCTGCGTACTGCAAGAAAAAAAAAAAAAAAGAAACAAATATACTTCTGTTTTATTTTCTTTCTCCTCTCCTCAAGGAACTCTAATTATCTATATGGTAAACCTTCTTCAGGCTATCCCCTCAATGTCCCCAAATATTTCATCTATTTTCTATCTTTAAAAAATTTTTTTCTTCAAATTATCTTCTGATTCATTAATTCTCTCTTCTGCTGGATTCAACCTGATGTCATACTCATTACTGAATTCTCAATTTCAGGGATTTTAACAAATGTGTTTACTTCTAGAGTTTCCATTTTATTCTCTGTTAAAATTATCTTGAACACAGACAGCAGAGTTACTTTAAAATCTGTATCTGGTACCTCTATTTTCTGGATCCACATGGGTCTATTCCATTATTTATTGTTTCTCTTAAATTTTGATCATATTCTCTTACATACTTATGTACCCCTTTATTAGTTATTTACTTGAGTGCCACATATTGTATATAAAAAATTTTAGAATTAAATTTAGGCCTATATTATCTTCCCAAAGAGAGATTTGATATCTCTTTTGGCAAGTGGTTATGGGCTTTAACAATCTGGGGTCACCTTAATGCAATTTTAGAAACTGAAATTATTTCAAGCTAGGTTTCAGACCCTGCAGGGTTTGCTTCATTTCTGGTTCACTACTACTTCTAGAGTGTAGCAGTGGTAATGTAAAAAAAGAAGAAAAGAAGGTAAGAAAGAGAAAAAGTAACACTGAATGGAGAGGATCCCAACTTAAAGCAGGAGGATTCTACCACTTCTCACCTTTCTTTATAGCCCTGCTCTCCAATATTTTGGGAAAACACAGGAGCCTAAATTGAATATATACTGTCATCCAGAGAAGAATTAAATTCATTTCTTCTGAGACCCAGTTAGCACTACTGATTTGAGAACACTCTAGCCCATTCCAAAATCCACAGCTTAATCTGGGAGTCTTGGTATCAGCCACTCAACTTTGTTACATACCTAAGGCTTAGTCTCCTTATCGTAGCTCTGGCATTACAACCAATGGAACACTTTTTCGGAGATGCTTACTCATTCCTCTGATTGTACACCACAGATTATTTTTTCTGTGTTTTCTTTTTCATGTGTTTGTGTGTTTGGGGCTCTTGGAGATTTTCCTTTCTTCCTGCAAGTTCAGTGATGCAATCCTTTCTTAACACAGGATTTATGGTGAATCTTCTTACCATATGGTGGAAAGTCCAGAGCAAAAGTCTCTGCCTTCTTTTTTCCACGCTATCATTTTGTGAGCTTTTTGAGGAAGACAACATGGAATCTGAATTTTAACAAGAGCCCAGGTGATTCTAGAAAGTGCTACAAAGACCACACTTTGAGAAACACGTTCTTTGACTAATTAAACATCAAAACTTGCATTTAGCTGGTCACTGCTACGCTTTGCTAAACCTACCAAGGTTTCCTATATAAGGTAAACTCTTTCTTGTTTTGAAGAGTGGATAAATTCAAATCTGTAGGGTCTTGTGAGGCAAAGTTAAACCAGAAAGCAGCAGTGATACATGTGTTTTTAAACCACCTCTGGTTTTAAGCAATCCAGTTATAAATATTGTTGCAAAGTGAGAGAGAATGAAGTGCAATATGGCCTAAAAGTGTGACAAGAATAGCAATCATCAACCCTTCTTTTCACCTTCAAAGCACTGAAATAACTGCTGCTTAGGACCTAAAGCCCATCACTGTAGTTTACCTCAAGCATTCCCTGGTGAGGAGAAAGAATAAAAAATTCACGAAAGTGTCCCTATTCCTCTTCAGTGTCCAAAGACAATGTATAGCAGACCCACAACTTTATCAGATTTTTTTCTTCACTATGCCTTTTTTTTTTTAGTTGAAGAACGGTTGATTTACAATATTGTGTTAGTTTCAGGTGTACAGCAAAGTGATACAGTTATATACATATATATATATACACACACATATATATTTCAGATTCTTTTCCAATATAGGTTATTATAAGATATTGAATATAGTTCCCTGTGCTGTACAGTAAATCCTTGTTGTTTGTCTATTTTATATAGAGTAGTATATCTCTGTTAATCCCATACTCCTAATTTATCCCTACCCCCTCCACTTCCCCTTTGGTAACCATAAGTTTGTTTTCTATGTCTGTGAGTCTGCTTTTCTTTTGTAAATAAATTCATTTGTATTACTCTTTAGATTCCACACTATGCTTATTGTTTTACTTAAATAATTTCCCCTCATTAAAGTAAGAAGGTAGCCTCCTCTTATGCTTCTCTCCTTTTTTTAATGCAAAAAACTTCTTCCCTTTATATCTCTTGTGAAAGTACGAAAGAAGCACCTTCCCTATTCAGCAATTTTCTACACCATCTGAAGTAAACTACACTTGCTAGATGTGCATGGTGTGCAAAATGACCTCTTTTTTAATGCGCCTCCTCCAAGCAGAGAATAATTTCTTCCACCCAAACGTCTGACCAAAGACTGTCCCTTGGAGGAGTTTCTAGCCTTCTATAGAAAGTGACATTTCCGATTTGTTTCCAAAGAAAGGCAAGGCTAGACTTCGATTGTCGTGGTTGGCCCATGGCTGATTATCGCCATCTCTAATCCTTCCCTGCAAAATACCTTCAGAATATTACTAAATATGTACGTACTACCTCAGGATGACTCTTTTGTTGATCAAACCCAAACATTTTCCTATATCAGTAATTATAATGTCACAATGACTAGAGAAGGAAAGTAAAAAGGAAACAGCAAAGGAAGCAACAAGGTTTGATGACCTTTGCATAAGACAGTCAAAACACTTTCAGTCTTTTAATGGAATAAGAGAGGTACCTGTGCTTGTGAAGAAGAAGAACCAGGAGCCAAATATAGCATAGAATCATGCCACATACTTCTGTCATGGCAAAGGCCCATGGAATTCTAGGAACGCTGGAACAGAAAAAAATTTAAATTTTGGACTGACAAGAAGTATAAGTATGTAAAATGGCGCCACCCTGTCAGTAAGATACTCTGCTAATAATGACCTTAAAATTGTTTTCTTTAACTTTTAAAAAAAATTTTTGGCTGTGTTGGGTCTTCGTTGCTGCATGCAGGCTTTCTCTAGTTGTGGTGAGCGGGGGCTACTCTTTGTTACGGTGCGCGGTCTTCTCGTTGCGGTGGCTTCTCTTGTTGCAGAGCACCGGCTCTAGGCACGCAGGCTTCAGTCGTTGTGGCACGCAGGCTTAGTAGTTGTGGCTCACGGGCTCTACAGCGCAGGCTCAGTAGTTGTGGCGCACGGGCTTAGTTGCTCCACGGCATGTGGGATCTTCCTGGACCAGGGATCGAACCCATGTCCCCTGCACTGCCAGGCTGATTCTTAACCACTGTGCCACCAGGGAAGTCCTTGTTTTCTTTAACTTCTACCTCTTTTAGAAGATGATATCTGGAGAACCTGGGGAAAAAACTGTTTCATAAAGTACCTCATTTACCAGGACCTCTTTGCTGTTTGTGATTCCCAGTCATGGGTCTCTGTAAAGAAATAACAACTTTTTTTCTCCTTTCCCATAGCATGGCAGACCTGTATACAGGACTGTCCCCAAAAGACAGGGGGAAAAAGACTCATTTTTTAAATGGTGTGCTCATTTCAGAATCCAGACAGTCAGGGCTTGAACTCGACTACTCTTTTTTTTAGTATATTTTGTTTTCAAGCAAGTAAACAGAGTTTTTGTTTTGTTTTACTCCTTTCTTTCTCTCTCTGCCTTCCTTTGTTTTATATTTGTTTTCTTCTATCTTTTCCATTGTTGTCTTTCGTCACCAAATCCACAGCTCCTGTGATTACCCACTAGTAAAAGACATGTCACATTCTCAATTAAAAAGAAAGAAAGAAGGGGGCAGGGAGAAGAAGAAGATGAAGGAGAAGAAGAAGATGAAGAAAAAGAAGAAGGAAGAAGAAGGAAGGAAAAGGAGAAAAGGAGGAGGAGGAAGAAAAGAAGGAGGAGAGTGGTAGAAGGGAGGAGATGGAAATGAATTAGTCCAAATAGGTCATCTCTGGGTGGTAAGATTATTGATAGTTTTATTTTTATTCTTTGTAAATTTACACTAAAAATTTTTATACAATGTCATGTTAATTTTATAACTAAGGAAATAAAGGTATTTTTAAAAAGAAGACATGAAGTCTGAAAGATATTAACAGTCTACTCCAAACCTTATTCAGAGTAACTGAAGACAGTCAATCGTCTTCATTCAGGGACTCATCTTTTACCTATTACCTCAGAAAATAAAGACTCCCCTTGTGAACTTTTAATCTATTGCTGCCTTATTTATCTGGCATTATGGGGGAAAGGGTTATTTCACATAATAGAAATTTTCAGATAAAAGATCCCTTTAAATAACTTCTAAAAATTTAAACTTTTTAAATGAACATTAAAAAAACCTATATATGTATGTATGTGTACGTGTGCATATGTATACATGTGTATATACATATGTATATATTTTAAATAGTTTTACACTGTTTATGGTAAAAGTAAGTTTTCTGCCCCACCCCCAGACTAAACCTAATTCTTGCTCTCCAGAGGCAGTCACTTTCATTCTTCTGTTTTATTTGACATTATATCTTCTAGTCACACACATAAAAACACATACACACACTCTCTCTTTCTCTCCCATGCTCTCAATATTATTTCAAAATTTTGTTTAAAATAATTTTTGGCTTTTACTTGATGGAAATGTTTAAGTATAGTTCATAGCTAAGACAATGGAACGCAAAGATTAAATCCCTTTCTCATGCAACTTCTTACAATTCTCCAGAGCTAATAACTTAAAAAAAAAAGTTTGCTCTGTTTCTTGTGTGCCTATCACCAATTCATCTTCAGATTATTCTATCAATTTTAATGTTTCCTTTGGAGAAATCTCTCCTAGAGCTCCTTCTTTAGAAAGGCTGCATTTTCTAGTCCCTCCTGCATGGCTATTTCTTGGAATAAAACTTAACCCTCATCTTGGGAATTTCTCTTTTCTATATTGGATCCTCTGTTTCCTGAATCCCATGTCCTCCTCTTTCTCAGTTTACTCCTTAGTTTTGATGTAGTGTATCCTTGAATTATTTTCTCAGAGGAGGGATGGAGGAAAAACTTGTTTTTTTATGTCAGATTTACTGAGGTTTAATTTACAAACAGAAAAATTCACCATTTTTAGCTATACAGTTCAAAGAGTTTTGACACATTCAGTCATGTAATCACCACCGCAATAAAGACAACATTTTCATCACTCCAAAAAGTTCCCTTGTGTCCCTTTGTAATCAATTCCCTTCCTCACTTCCAGCTGTGGGGCTACCACTGATCTGATTTCTGATTCCTATAGGTTTGCCTTTTCTAGAATGGCATATAAATGCAATCACACAGTATTTGTCCAAATACCTTTTGTATCTGGCTATTTTCACTCAGCATAATACGTTTCAGATTCATCCATGTTATTGCATGTACAATTAATTATTTATCTATTCTTTGTCTACAGTTTCCTTATCCATTCACAGATTGATGGGTATTCTGGACTATTTCCAGGTTTGGGTGATTATGAATAAAGACCACATACAGGTCTTTGCATGGATGTTATGTTTTCATTTTTCTTGGGTAAATACCTAGCAATGAAACTGTTGAGTCCTATGTTAAGTTTATGTTTAACTTCTTAAGAAACTATCAAACTGTTTCCAAAGCAGTTGTACCATTTTGCATTTCCACCAGCAAAGTATGAGAGCATCAGTTGCTCTGAATCCTTGTCAGGCCTTGTCATTAGCAATTTTTTTCATTTTAGCAATTCTAGTAGCTGTGGGGTTGGAGAGTAAATTTTTTTGAGACTTGCAAATTTTAAAATACCCTTGGGTCTAGCCTTATGTCTATCTGGTAGTTCGCCTAGGCAGAACATTTTAGGTTAGACATTATTTTGTCTCAGAATGTTAGAGGCATTTGTTCTATTGTCATCTCACTTCCACGGTTGCTAAGAATTTTGATGCTATTTGGATTTCCAATCTTTGTGTGTTACTTGTTTTGTCTCTTAAGAAGCTTTTAGGATCTTCTGTCTACACCTAGTGTTCTGAAATTTTTCATTTCTTGTACTGGGTGCTCAGTGGGCCCTTTCAATCTAGGAAGTCACATTCTTTGATTCTGAGAAATTTCCTTTTATTATAGCTTAGATAATATCTTCCTCTTCATTTTCTCTATGTTCTTCCTAAAACCCCTATTTTTTCCACTGCTGGGCCAATTGGATTGATCTTACTTTTTCTCCTCTACTTCTTATCTCTGCTCTACATGCTGGGCAATTTCATCAAATCCATGTTCCAATTATCCTGCCGGATTTTAAATTTCTACTTTCATTTTTTATTTTTCAAAAGCTTGTTTTCTCTGAATTTTCCTTTTTCATAGTCTACTGTTACTGTCTCATAGAACGCAATATCTCTTATCTGTGAGTATACGAATGGTTATTTTTTTTGAAGTGTTCTTCTGCTCTCAATTTTGTGTTTCCCAGTTTGCTTTTTTTCTATTTGCATTGATCTGTTTTCCTCAAATGTCTGTTGATTCTTGACTGACCGTTCATATTTGACAGGGAAGTACTAAAAAAAAAAAAATAATGTGATGCTCTGTGTGCAAGGACTGAGGTTGTGAAGTATGGGTTTCACTGTGACAGAACAGAGGTCTAGTTGATGAGATAGGGATATCTCTCCTACCACAGTATCTATAGTCCTTTTCTCTTGCGCAGGTTTTCCAAGGAGAGGAATCTGTTCTCCTGCTTGGAAGACTGGGGCTGGGTATGTCTGGGGCTGGGAAGTTAGTCTGGTTACTTAAGGAAGGGAGCTGGAAGTCTCTGTGATCTAGATTTACAGTTAATCAATTTAATTACATTAAATCAGTTAATTTACAGTTAATCACAGAAAATACAATGAAAACAGGCACCTTTGTTCTCATCTGGGCATGGTGTCCCCGAGTCCAGAGTCCCTCACATTCAACTACTCTGGAGAACAAACCACCTGTCTTCTGTTGCAGTAGAACAGGTCTTAAATTGATTTTCAACCAGTTCTCCCATACTTAGCTCCTATCTATACCCAGTCTTGAGAGATGTTTGATGCCTCCTGTTTTGAGAGCTTTTCTGGAGTGCTGCAGTACAAATAAACTCACCTCTTGGGCACCGCTAGTCCCCACACCCAACCTCACAACAGACACTTAGCTTTCTACTTTCCAAATTTTCATTATTAATCACTGCTTCTGCCTTCATGGGATTATTGGGGGCCCCACCCCCACTTTTTCTTGTTTCTTTTTTAGTGAAGTGTTGTAAGGAAATTGTCAAATGTGTTTTCAATATCTCATATTTATTCTAATGCAATGCTTTCTAAAATGCTTTATACATGTTATGCCTTTTTTTTCTGGATAGAATTTAATTTTCTTTCATAATTCAGAGTCATCACTGTGAACACTGATTATTAAACTGGACATGGTAATGACCTCAGAGACTACTGAGAAATGAAAGGCAGTGAAGCCCCAGATTAATGTGGTTTTTCCATTATTTATGTGTGCTTTTTATAGTGCTTCTGTTTTCTCTATTACGGTTATTAGCTATCCTTCCTCACATATAAGTGGGCCTGCCTCTAGAAGCATCTCTGTCTCCTAATTTTTTGTTTATGATGTGCTGAAGCTCTTGGAATTGTGTCAAGTAAGCTTCAGAAGCAGACTCTGAGACAAAGATCACTGTGAAAGTTATTAGGAATGTTCCCAAGGGAAAATATAGGGTAGTGGGGAAATGAGATGAGGAAGGCAAGGAAGCAAGGCAAGAGTGAGATGTTAAGCAAAGCCCTGTGGTAAACTCAGGCAAGGGTAACTTTGGCTCAATCCTGTGAGGAATTTGGGAGACAGTGTAGGTCCAACCTAAAAGTTGTCCTAATTAGGGCAAAGAGAAATGAAATATTTATACCTCACCTCATCAGTTATTGGTTAAGGGCTGCTGATGAAGGGATGTAAATTTCCAAGTATGTTTGGCTCTCTTTTTAAGCAGGCAAAGTGTATTCCAGCAGCCCAAGAACAGTTCTCCAACAAAGAAATACAATTGCTGGATGTTGGGAGTATAAGTGTGCAAGAAAATGGAAAAGAGATCTGAGGGGATATAGGAGGAATGCTGACAGCACCTGCTACCATTCTCCTGTGAATAAAGTTTAGATACTTAAGAGCATGGGGCTTTGTAGCTGGTGGCACTGCAGACTGTTAGGCAAAATTTGGTTTCAAACCCCCATTGCAAATTGAAAACATATGTCTATACAAAACTTTGTATATGAATGTTCATAGCAGCATTATTAATAGTAGCCCAAAAGTGGACACAACTCAAACCTTCATCAATTAATGAATGGATGAGCTAAATGTAGTATATCCAAACAATGAAATAATATTCTGTAATAAAAAGGAATGAAGTATTGATACATACTACTTATATGGATGAATCTTAAAAACATTATGCTAAATGAAAGAAGCCAGACCCAAAATAAGGCCTCATGTTGTAATGGCCATTTATATGAAATGTCCAGAATAGACAAATCCATAGAAATAGAAACAGAAAGTAGATTGTGGTTGCCAGGGTCTGGAGGGAGCAGGGAAATGGGGTGTGACTGATAATGGATATGAGTCTATTTGGGGTGTTGAAAACGTTCTGGAATTAGTGGTGATGGTTGCACAACTTTGTAAATATACTAAAAACCACTGAATTGTACACTTTAAAATAAAATCCTCACGATCAATCATTTCCCTCTTTTTTCCCATTATGCCTTTCATAGTCATCTACAGAACCTCAGCATCCATTCTCTGATTTTTTGAAATTTTAGTTTTTGGTTTACTGTCACTCTCCAAAACTTCTCCTGTTGTGGTATATATCCTTCTCACTCCTCTTTTTACTTCTCCTCCTATGACCTTGTCTTTTACTCTACTTCAGCGACCCACCATCCACGGTTATAAACTGGATCTTGTCATTATCAAGATTATTCTTCATAATCTCAACGTCAAGAATTCTATACTAACCAACACCTCTTGTCTTTCCATCCTATTCCTTCTAGTACTCCAACTTTAATAATTCTGAGACCCCAAATCCATAGATCTTATAACACTTTCCCTGTCCTTCACCTACCTCATATCCTCCTGTCCCTCCCTATCTACCTATGTCCATGGTTAGTCATTATAATCACTTCCTTTCCTATTTTTCCTTCATTTCATTGCCTAGCAAAACTTCAAGCCCACTTAAATCCAATTATCTACCTATTCTATACCTGTATCTGTGCAGTTGAGTGAGGCTGGTAAAAACACACAATATCAACATGACTAATAACCTCAAGGAGGTCTTTAGTGCTGCTACTACATCACACAAGTCTATTCACACTCATAGATGACTATTTTACACTTCATCCTTTCTCCTCAAACCTCCGACCTTCTCTCTTCTAAATCTCTGTTTTCAGAGGAAATAAAAACAATCAGCAGAGGACTTCCTCATGCTTTACCATCACATCTAGCAACCTTGTATCTGTTTCCATATTTTCTGTCTTCCCCTCTGTTATGAATTAATAGACCCTGTGCCTAAGACCAGCCTCTCCCACCCACTAGATCCTACCCCTTTTCATCTACTCAAGGATGTTATTCCATCAATTATACCCTCTCTTTCCTCTAACAGTATCCCCTTCCCTCTAAATTGGGTCATTCCTATCATCAGTACAGCAATCATGCTATATAATATAGCCCATCCAAAACAAAACCCTGGTGACTCCATATCCTTTCCTCCTTTCTCCAATTCAACTTCATTTCTCTGTTGCCCTTATAGAAAAACTTTTAAGGGCTTGTAAGACTTGATTGTTTCCAATTTCTATCTTCCCATTCTCTTCCTCTCTCTCATTTCTTTACCCAATTTTTTTACTTTGAAAAATTCTGATCATAACAAAAGAAAAGCTGAAAGATAAACACTTTATATTTTTCACTTAAATCTATCAATTGTTTACAATAATCAACATTTTCCCATATTTGCTTTATTTCCCTCTTTCTATACAAACCTAAATACACATACACACTCTTGGAGGAGACTAAACCCTTCCCAAAATAAGTTTCAGACATTATGACACTTCTCCCCTAAATACTTCAACATGTATCTCCAAAGAACAAGGATACCCTCTTCAAAACCCAATACGCTATTACACCCAGGAAACTGTAACACCGATTTAGTGTTAAACTGTATCATTTAATATGCCATCCATATTCAAATTTTCCTAACTGTCCCTAAAATGTCCTTTATAGCAGTATTTTTTCTTTCTTGATTGAGGATTCAATTAAAGTTCATGTACTGCACTTGGTTATGGCTCTTCAACTTCCCTTATAATTCCCTTGAAGAACTTCCCCTCTCAGTCAACCATTTTTTGTTTGTTTTGTTTATCACTATGGGTTCATAAATTCTTTTTCTTACTCAGTATATTATAATCCATTACCATCATTATGCTTTTTAATGTTCCAATTGTCCTAATTTGATCAATGGGAGTCCCTTAAAACCAGCTCATATGTTCTTTTGATAGGTTTCCATTTCCTTGCTTTATGGCACAAAATCTATTTCAGGCTAATTTTATGCTTACCATGCCCCAGACTTAAAATCAGCCATTTCTCTAAGGAGCCCTGGTCTGTTCCTTTAGTACAGATTGGTATTTAGAAACCATGATCTGGATGCTCATGGTGCTTCACAGCTACTGAGTTTTTCCTACAAACCATTTCACATCAGTTCATAGAAATCTTCCTCATTCTTTTCTATGATTAAATAGTACTCTATTGTGTAGGTGTACCACAGTACATTCAACCAGTTTTCCATGGATAAGCATTTAGATTATTTCCAATATTTATAATTATTACAATTAATGTCACAATGAATAACTCTGTCCATATGCTGTTTCATATTTGTGGAGATATACCTTTAGGTAAATTCCAGTCTCACATTCTCTCTTGAACCCATTATAATCAGGCTTTTGCCCTTATTAACTCTTGTCAAAGTCAATGGTCAATTATCCTCATCTTACTTGACCCCTCAGCAGCATTTGACAAAGCTAATTATAATTTATTCCTGTCTTCTTAAAATACTTTTTTTTTTTTAACGTGGCTTCCATAATACTCTCTCACTCTCTCTGCCCTGACCTCTTCAGTCTTCTTCTTTACTAGTTTTGCCTTACTTTTCTGACCTCTAAACATTATACCTGTTCTTGGGCTCAATCTTCAATCTTCTTTTCCCTTCTAAACTCACTTCCTAGTAGACATTATCTAATATCATGGCTTTACCTACACTTGTAACTCCCAAATTTCAGGTTAGATCTCTCTGAACACTAACTCATCTTTCCATCTCTTACTTGACTTCTGATTTGGTGTAAAAGATACTTTAAACTTGACATGTCTAAAACCAAACTCTTACTTTTCTCTTCAAGTCAGGTCTTTCCACAGTCTTCCCACCTCTATAAAGGGCAACTCCATCCTTCCAGTCAAAAATCCTGGAATAATTCTTGAATTCTCTCTTTCTCTTACACCTTACATGCAAATCCATAAGCAAATCTTGTTGTCTGTACGTATATACATACACACACACACATATATATACATACATATATGTATATCTACACACACACACATATATATGTATGTACCACTACTCTTCTCATCCAATCCACCCCATCTTTGTCTGGATGAATTCAATAATTTAACTAACCTCTGCTTTCCCATCCCCACCCCCGGGCTATTCTATTAACAACAATTAGAGTGACCTTTTATTTATTTTTTATTTTTTTGGTGGTACGCGGGCCTCTCAGTGTTGTGGCCTCTCCCATTGCGGAGCACAGGCTCCGGACGCGCAGGCTCAGCGGCCATGGCTCACGGGCCCAGCCGCTACGCGGGATGTGGGATCTTCCCGGACCGGGGCACGAACCCGTGTCCCCTGCATCGGCAGGCGGACTCTTAACCACTGCGCCACCAGGGAAGCCCCTAGAGTGACCTTTTAAAATGGAAGTTAGATCGCTTTACTCTTCTCCTAAATGCTTTCCAATGGCTTCCCGTTTCACTTAGAATGAAAGCTAAAGTCCTTACAATTGTCTACAAGTACGTACAAAATCTGGACTCCTGTCTCCTCTCAGATCTCATCTCCAACTGTTCTCTCCATCTCTCACTTGCTGTTCCTTAAACATGCTAAACCTACTACCAATTCAGGATTCCTGCACCTTGCTGTTTCCTCTCCCCAGAGTACTCTTTCATCAGATATCCACATGCTATCTTCCTTACTTCCTTAGGGTCTTCTGTTGGAAAAATTGTGTACGATAGAACAGGGAAGGAGATATAGGGATCTAACAGCTTCTTAAACAGCTTTCTTATTTTAGCACCACCCTTTCACCCACAGTATCCAGAGCTTTGAGAAATCTGCAAGATAGTTTGGGTTGGTTCTCAGTTTTCCCAACTGCTGCTTTAGAATTAGGTCACTTTAGCTCTGCTAGTTGCCACCCACCCATCTGCTTTTCTTTTTTTTTTTTTAATATTCATTTATTTATTTGGCTGCACCGGATCTTAGTTGCAGCATGCGGGATCTTTTATTTGTGGCATATGGGATCTAGTTCCCTGACCAGGGATAGAACCCGGGCCCCCTGCATTGGAGTGGGGAGTCTTAACCACTGGACCACCAGGGAAGTCCCTCACCCATCTGCTTTCAAACTCCCAGAAATGTATGGCTGTTTTCTCCTCTCTTATCTACCCTTTCCTTGTAAGTTTACAACTTAAGACCAACAAACACAACTTCTTTACTATACTTTTAGTCAGGGCTTGAGAGAGAATAAAATGTTATATATATGTCATTCTGCCATCTTAACGTGGACATTTTAATTCATTTCATTTAAAAAAAACCCATATACTATAAGGCACTTTCAGAAGGGCACAACATTTTATAAAAACAAGACAGCACTACAAACTTTCAAAAGATTTTTTAAAACCACAAATATAAAAACTAATAGTTTTGAGTTTTGTTCTATTCTTATTTTTCATATAATATACTATATTCTTTTTTATGCATTCAGTATTTATAAAAACAGAATACTATCCACGAATCAGTTTGTATTTGTGATAGTTCTAACTTATTTGATGATACATGAGAACTCCCCATATTTTTAAAAGAAGCAAAACCCTGTTCATCTTTTTTTTTAAAAAAGTAAACAAATTCCATTTATTACATATAACATTCCAGGAAACCCTTTTAAAATCTGAAGCTCCAAGGAGCTATAACATAGCTGTAGAAAAATAAATTAAGCAGTGGTTCTTCCTACTCATCTAGGCTTAAGGTCTAGTTTACTCTAAGGGAAAAAGGCAATTCTAAAGCATATCTTTATATACTACCAGATAAAGCAAATGGGAAGTATATATCAACCAAAACAACAATAATAAACAATGTAATTATCATGAATATATCATTATCACTGCTAGTACAGCTATCTTCTACAAACTTGGCAACTAGAAACAAAACTTACCTGTCTAAGAATATATCCGGGAGTGGTGGATAGGTCTGCATGTCAGGCACTCGCTCGTGGACTATAACCATTATGAAAGATGTAAATCCGAACACTATAAAAACATATATACAACTCAATATGGTCTTCCAATACTCTGGGTCCAATCTTCGAATAGAATGTTTGTTTTTACCATTCACATACTGGTATTGATCAGAATTCAAATCAGTGATGGGTCCATCACAGTCGTGTGAAGGTTCCCCATTACAGAGCCACTCTGCACTCTGAAGAGCACTGATGAAAGGGCTCATGGAACTCAAGGGACTGTCACTGTTGTATCCCATCTCTTCTAAAACATCAATATGTATTTTCTGCAATTTTCGGACTGACAGCATTAACCTTTTAATGTCCCCTAAGACTTTGATTTCCAGAGGAGGAGACCGGAGATCATATTCAGTCAACGTTAGCAATGTGATTCCATCAAGTCGGTGCTTATTGCATAAAATGTCCACATACTCAAAAAAGCCTTCATCCTTCAGCCAAACAGCTACATGCTTGGTAGTCCAGCGGCGAATGCAGAGCTGATTAGGAAAAGCCATTTCCTCTTCCACTGCCTGTCAAGGGAAAACAGGAAAATAAAGCAAAAATTTCAGGGTGTCCTAACAACTCCTTTGAAGACAAAATACACGTAAACACATCAGAAACAGTAATTCATCTACACTGCCCTATTGGCTTCTGGACGAGAGCAAAAGAAACAAAAATTATTCATTAATGAGTAGTTTTCAACAGATTAACATTCTAATAATTATATGCATATAACCCCAATAGCAGAAGGAAAGCTAATGACCGAACATTTTTACAAAATGTTTTTTTGGTAATATTTTACAAATGGCTTTTCCACACCACAGCAAGCCATAACTTAATTAGAAAAAGCCTACTGGTGAGAACAATTGAGAAAAATAACTCAACACTTTTCATAAAATGAGATATATAGAAAGATTTGTTATATGTAAAAATAAATCAAATTTCAGAAATCTTCATGTTCATGGAATTAGTATCCCCCCCACCCCGCCTCCAAAAAAGAACACAACCCCACAAAAGCAGATAGATAACTAATTCCAGGAAACCCCTTAGATTAAGCATATTTCTATGTACTATACAAATAATTTCTACAACAGATATAAAGCCTTTACTAGATATAAATATCTATAAATATCTTAACAGCTCATTTCTTTCTATACCTTGAACATTCCATTACAGAACTGAAAAAGGAATTTTCTTCTTAAACTATCATTGAGATTTAGTGATAAAACATTTCAATGTACCATAAATTTGAGGGGCCATATTTTATACTGCAATTATAGTATTTCCTTTCTTTTTTTTAATTTTAATTTTTGGCCTCACCACATGGTTTGCAGGATCTTAGTTCCCTGACCAGGGATTGAACCCGGGACCTCAGCAGTGAAAGCACGGAGTCCTAACCACTGGACCCCTGGGGAATTCCCTATACTGCAATTATAAAAGACCAATAATGTACTGTTTCAAAAAGTACTAATAATTTTTACTACTTTGATCCCACACAGTTCTGTTTACGTTCTTTTTCCATTTTAAAATGTTCAGTAACTTGGGCCTATATCAGGTTTATAAACTTTATCAGATATACAGGACACAAAGGCCTACATGGAGAAAAAACCTAGTTCCCTAAAGTACTTTCTCAACTAAACTACTAAAGCCTGTGGGCTTTCTGACATTTTCCAGATCTCTAAAGACCATATTTCCTTCTGAGATAATTTTTAAAAAACACAGTAAGGGGACTTCCCTGGTAGCACAGTGGATAGGACTCCGCGCTCCCAATGCACGGGGTCCGGATTTGATCCCTGGTCAGAGAACTAGATCCCACATACATGTCACAACTAAGGAGCCCACGTGCCACAACTAAGACCTGGTGCAACCAAAATAAATAAATAAATATTATATTTTTTAAAAACCCACAGTAGGTAAACTTTAAAGCACTAAAAAAGAAGAAGAAGGAGAAAGAATGATACAACAAACACCCATGTGCCCACTACCCAGCTTGAAAGAAAAAAAAAAAACAAACAAACAGTTCCAATACATATGTTCTGTTTCTTAATCTGGGTATTAGTTATACAGGTGAAAATTCATCAATCTGTATAAGTATGACCTACACTTTACATATGTTGAACTTGATTTTAAAAGTTTCCTTTAAAAGCAAAACAAAACATCAATACAACTGAATGTCATTCCCTGATAGCAACCCCTTCCTCTCCTTTCAGATGTAGTAATTCCTGATTTTAGTGCTTATCATTCCCTTACAACATGCATTTTTGGCTATGAAAAACTTTCCATGCTTCCTTATGCTAAGGAAAGTAAAAAGCTGCTTGCTACTTCTGCATCCTTCTATCCATACAAACTCTTGCCATGAATACTTGAAATCACCTGAAAAAGGCAGATACTCAACTACCTAAGTACCTCTTACACCATCAGAAGTATTCAGCCAACAAGAAACATGCCCATTAAATATTTGTTTCTTTTTTTTGCGGTACGCGGGCCTCTCACTGTCGTGGCCTCTCCCGTTGCGGAGCACAGGCTCCGGACGCGCAGGCTCAGCGGCCATGGCTCACGGGCTCAGCCGCTCCGCGGCATGTGGGATCTTCCCGGACCGGGGCACGAACCCGTGTCCCCTGCATCGGCAGGCGGACTCTCAACCACTGCGCCACCAGGGAAGCCCTAAATATGTGTTTCTTAATTACTAAAAAGCAATCCTAGTTTTTGGAAACCTTAAATCACAGTGTTTCAAAACAGAGCTTTTAATAGTATTAATCCACAATAGCTTTTCAGTCTTAAAAAATTGACAGTACATGCATCTGTAAGGACATGCTTTTTTTTTTAATTTTAAAAATTTATTTATTTGTTTATTTATGGCTGTGTTGGGTCTTCGTTTCTGTGCGAGGGCTTTCTCTAGTTGTGGCAAGCGGGGGCCACTCCTCATAGCGGTACGCAGGCCCCTCACTATCGCGGCCTCTCTTGTTGTGGAGCACAGGCTCCAGACGCGCAGGCTCAGTACATGTGGCGCATGGGCTTAGTTTCTCCGCGGCATGTGGGATCTTCCCAGACCAGGGCTCAAACCCATGTCCCCTGAATTGGCAGGCAGATTCTCAACCACTGCGCCACCAGGGAAGCCCTGTAAGGGCATGTTTTAAAAGGCTAATTTTTATATACTGCAGAACTACAAAAAATCGTACTCAACTTTTTTTTTTTTACCTACAGTATATCAGTGCCATCCCAAAGGCCAAGGAATTATGATTTATTCACTTTCAACTCATGGAATTTATACACATTGATATATATAATTTTATATCATGTATTACATATATATAGCTCCATTTTAAATGATTTTGCTATGTTTTAGTCCATATAGATAGCCAGATGGCTTCATCCTACACACTACATACATATCTTTTCCCCAAGGTATCCTCTGAATAAATTATTTCATCCCTGAATATCCAACAAACACATGCTACAAACTCTGCAACAATTACGATGTAATAAGTATGAGAAGCTCTTCTCATACAAAATAAGGCCAGATTCCTTCTGTCATTTTACTTCTATTCTGCTACCTTTCTCCTTTTTCTAACAGCTTACCACCAACGGGATCCAAGTCACCCCCATCCTTTTAGCCTTATTCTTCAGTAGTTTCATCTCACACACTGCTCAAAATGATCTCTTTCATCGTTATTTTTTTTTTTCTGTCTTATAGCACCTTCAATCTGGCTAACAATCTGTTCTTTACCCTCAATGTGGCTAACAAACAGGCTTTGATGCTGGTGTTTTAGCTGCTAGAAAATATGAGTTATCATACAAGAAAGCCTCCTGGAAGTCTTTGAGCCTGCTGTGGCAATGCCCTAAAAGCATGACACATTGCACTGTTGTGCTTCATCAGGTCAGGGCACACCTGTTAATTGCATGCTATTACATATAGTTAGAGGCCCATATTTAGATAACACTATGAAAACCTGCATTAAAGAGGTATATTAACAGATGATAAAAGGCTTCAAGGCAATTTAATATCTAAAAGCATGACACCTAATTACCCTTGGGCTTTTCCAAGATGTAATGTGGGGTTTTATGCAAAATTCCAAGCTACCATGCAACTTTTTTTAACTGTAATGAGGAGGAATTGTTCCTAACCTTCTTTACTTGTTGTGCTTTTTGGTCCAGAAATGCCAAATCTTTTAAGAGATGGTACAACTTTGAGTCATTGGCCTGACTATACAACTTTGAGCTTCATGGCATGTTGATTTTGCCATATTTATGGGAGAGCTATTCTGTGTATAACAGCTCAGAGTTGCAAGTAAGACGTGAATATGGTAACTTTAAGAATATCTGTGTTGTATTTGAAGACTGTTTGCCATAAATCTGAAGTTTGAACTTAAAAAAAAAATAAAAATTAAAAATAAATAAATAAATAAAAGCATGACACATTGCACCGTTGTGCTTCATCAGGTCAGGGCACACCCGTTAATCGCATGCTATTACATATAGTTAGAGGCCCATATTTAGATAACACTATGAAAACCTGCATTAAAGAGGTATATTAACAGATGATAAAAGGCTTCAAGGCAATTTAATATTTACATTGTACCATAGGAACTACAGGGGACAGGAGACTTTTAACGAAGAATATGACAGCTATAATAAGTTTCATACAAATATACATAATGAAGAAATTAGGTAAGTAAATGTTTCAGAATACTTTCAGCTTTAACCAATAATTAATATGAATCAACTATCAGTTAAAGGGACTTCTGCTTCTGACCAAGATGCAATAAGAGAAACCAGATTTACTTTTCCACCTGAAACAGCCCAAAAATAGATAAAATATATGGGGAGAAAACCAGTTTCAAGACAGTGGGCACCAGACAACAAAGGAGATCCTTGAGAGTAGGAAACAAGGTGAGCCCTACTGCCCCAGCCATGAGTGGTACAGGATATAAACTGGGTGAGGCCCAGCAGACTTGGTGAGTTGCAATGGAACTGAGAGCCTAGGGAAATCAAGGTGGCTAGAGTACCTGGGATAGAATACTAGAGAGGAGAAAGATACACAGACAGAGAACTTGTTATGGACTAAATGTTTATATTCCCCCCAAATTCATGTTGAAATTCTAACCCCCAATAGGATAGTATTAGGAGGTGATTAGGTCATGAAGGCAGAACCCTCGTGAACGGAATTAATGCCTTTATAAGAGACACCCCAGAGAGTTCTCTCTTCCCTTCTGTCATGTAAAGACACAACTAGAAGATGACCATCTATGAACTAGGAAGCAGGTCCTCACAGACACCAAATCTGCTGGCACTTTGATCTTGGACTTCTCAGCCTCCAGAACTGTGAGAAATAGATTTGTTGTTTAAGCCGCCCAGCCTATGGTATTTTTGTTATAACAGCCCAAGCAGACTAAGATGGAACTCCAGAGATTTGCAAAGGATCTCCCTTGAATAGGCAGCTGCATGCTGATCAGCACATATATGTGAGGAAACCAAACAAGACTCAAAAAAGAACCACCCAGAAAGATTAGAGGCAATAACGCCCAGTATTCACACAAGACCACTAAAAGTGCCTACTATAAACAACCAGACTGGAAAAAAACAAAAAATCTCATGATTCATGGGGCACTGGGTAGAGTACACAATAAGATCTTTCCATAGTAGTAAGGCAAAAATTAACCCTAAAACAGTAGTTCTCAACTGAGGGCAATTTGCTCCCCCCAAAATATTTGGCAATTTCTGGAGACATTTTTGGTTGTCACAACTAGGGGATCATCTAAAGACTAGAGGCTAGGAATGCTGTTAAAACACTCTACAATGCACAGGACAGCCCCTCACAACAAAGAATTATCTGACCCAAAGAGTTATAGTGCTAATATTGAGAAATCCTGCCCTAAACCTAAACATGTCTCTGGTCCAGCCAAACAAATCTTAAAAGCAGAACCAAAAGAATCAAACTGTTTTCAAGTAATTTAACTACATTCCACAACAAAGCGGAAGAATATTAATAGGAATAAGAAAGTATTCAGCATCCAACAGGTAAAATCACAATGTCTGGCAACCAACCAAAGATTACCAGGCATGCAAAGAAGTAGAAAAATTCATTTATAATGAGGAGAAAATCAATTGAAATTGACCCAGAACTGACACAGATAATAAAATTATCAGACAAGGAAATTAACATAGTTATAATAACTGTATTACATATGTTCAAAAAGTTAAATAGAGATACAGACACATAAAAAAGATCCAACTCAAATTTCTAGAGATGAAATTACAAGATATGTAATAAAAACCACACTGGATGGGATTAACAGCTGATCAGATATTGCAGAAGTATAGTAAACTTGAAGACATAACAATAGGAATTATTCAAAATGAAACACAGGAAAAACAGAATTTTTTAAAATGAAGATAATATTATTCAGCTTTTAAAAGGAATCTTGAAGACATTGTGCTAAGTGAAATAAGCCAGACACAAAAGGACAAATATTGTATGATTCACTTGGATGAGGTAGTCAAATTCACAGAGACAGAAAGTAGATGTTGGTTTCCAGGGACTGTGCAGTAGGAGACAAATACCCATTATTGTTTAATGGGTACAAAGTTTCCATTTGGGATAATGAAACAGTTCTGGAAATGGATGGTGGTGATGGTTGCACAACAATGTAAACGTACTTAATGCCACTAAACTGTGCACTTAAAAATGGTTAAAATATAAGTTTGTTATGTATATTTTACCATGATTAAAAAAAAAAAAAAATGAGGGCTTCCCTGGTGGCGCAGTGGTTGAGAGTCCACCTGCCAATGCAGGGGACACGGGTTCGTGCCCTGGTCCGGGAAGATCCCACATGCCGCGGAGCGGCTAGGCCCGTGAGCCATGGCCGCTGAGCCTGAGCGTCCGGAGCCTGTGCTCCGCAACGGGAGAGGCCACAACAGCGAGAGGCCCGCGTACCGCAAAAAAAAAAAAAAGAAAATGAAAAGAATATCAGTGAGAGGTGGGTCAACTTCAAACAACTTAATAGATGCATAATTGTAGTCCCCAAACAACAAAAGAGAGAGGAGAGGACAGAAAAAAATATCTTAAGTAACAATGGCTAACATTTTTCAAAATTCGGTGAAAACTATAAACACAAATCAAAAAGCTCAATAAACTCCAAACAGTAGAAACACACAAAAAACTATACGACACCAGGGCTTCCCTGGCGGTGCAGTGGTTAAGAATCCACTTGCCAATGCAGGGGACACGGGTTCGAGCCCTGGTCCGGGAAGATCCCACATGCCGCGGAGCAACCAGGCCCGTGCGCCACAACTACTGAGCCTGCGCTCTAGAGCCCACAAGCCACAACTACTGAGTCCACGAGCCGCGACTGCTGAAGCCCGCACGCCTAGAGCCCGTGCTCTGCAACAAGAGAAGCCACCGCAGCGAAAAGCACGTGGACCACAACAAAGAGTAGCCCCCTCTCCCACAGCTAGAGGGCCCGCGCACAGCAACAAAGACCCAACGCAGCCAAAAATAAATAAAAAACAAACAAACAAAAACAACTATACCACACCATATCATAATCAAATTACTCAAAATCAATGACAATGAGAAAATCTTAAAAGTAAAAAGAGAGGATACGCACATCATACACATAGGAACAAAGATAAGAATGATAGCAGATTCCTCACTGGAAACATTGCAAACTAGAAGACAGTGAAACAATGTCTTTAAAACACTGAGAGAAAAAAAATGATCAACCTATAATTCTATGACCGGTAAAATGTTGATCAAAAACAAAGGTAAAACAAATACTTTTTCAGACACACAAGAGCTGAATAATTTCATCTCGAGCAGACGTGAGCTACCAGAAATGTGAAAAGGAAGTCCTTCAGGCAGAACAAAAATGCCATCATTTGAAAATATGAATACCAAAAATGGTAGATATAAGGGTAAATATGTAAGTAAAATATGTCAACAATAGCACAAAAGTTGGGAGAAAAGGACTACTAAAATAAAACTCTTCCAGAAGAGAAGGGAATATTTCTGAATTCATTCCATGAGGCCAGTAGTACCCTGATACCAAAACCAGACAAAGACATCACAAGAAAATAAAACTAGAGCCTGATAGCCCTTATGAACATGAAAGCACAAAATTTAAACATATCTTAGCAAATCAAATCCAACAATATTTTAAAAGGATAATACAACATAACCAAGTGATGTTTATCTCAGGAGTGCAAAGTTAGTTTAACACTTGAAAATAAAAATAATTCACCATAGGCTAAAACAGGGAAATCACACAATAACTCAAAAGACACAAAAAAGCATTTGGCAAAATCCAATATTCATTCCCGATGAAAAACTCTCAGCAAACGAGAAATAAAGAGAAACTTCATCAAGTTGATAAAGGACATCTTTGAAAAAACCTAAGGTTAACATCACACTTAATGATGAAAGGCTAAAGGTTTTCCCCTTAATATCAGGAACAAGGCAAGACTGTCTACTCTCACCATTTCGGTAAAACACTGAGCAATCTAGCCAGTAGAATAAGGTAAGAAGAAGAAATAAAGGGCATACGATTGGAAAGGAAGGAACAAAACTGTATTTGCAGACAATATGATAATCTATGTGGAAAATTCAATGGAATCTACACATACACACAAACACAAGTTACTAGAACTAATAATTTAGTTTAGCAAGATTGCTTAATATCAACATACAAAAATCAATTGTATTTCTATATACTAGAAATAAACAATCAAAAAATTGAAATTTACAAAATAATACCATTTACAATAGCACCAAAAAATATAAAATGCCGAAGGATAAATCTGACCAAACATGGGAAAGACCTGTACACTAAAAACTATAAAACATTGCTAAGAGAAATTAAAGATCTAAATAAATAGTGACATGGGTGGGTCAAAAGACTCAAATTTTTTTTTTTTTTTTTAATAAGTTAGTCTCCACAGCTCTTCTACTACTTTTTTTTTTTTTTTTTTTTTTTTTGTGGTATGCGGGCCTCCCTCTGTTGTGGCCTCTCCCGTTGCGGAGCACAGGCTCCGGACGCACAGGCTCAGCGGCCATGGCTCACGGGCCCAGCCGCTCCGCGGCACGTGGGACCCTCCCAGACCGGGGCGCGATCCCGGTTCCCCTGCATCGGCAGGCGGACGCGCAACCACTGCGCCATCAGGGAAGCCCTCTCAAATTTTTAAGAAAATAAAAATGCTGTGAAATAAAATTCATATTTTATGTCCAGACAAGAAGAATTCAAACATAAAAATTTTTTCTCTGCCCTTTGGCCCCCTCTCTCCCCACTGCTGAGAACTGTGTATCTGTATTACGCATCAACCAAACCTCCCCTGTTGGCATAAATACCTGCTCAGCCATAAAGAGCAACATTCTCCTAGCACCAGCAAGACAACTCCTTAAAAGATAACATTCCTTCTTGGGACTTCCCTGGTGACGCAGTGGTTAAGAATCCACCTTTGAACTTGGTAAATTGAATCATCCTTGTCACCTCTCTTTCTCTTATCCAACAATCAGCCTATCAAAAATATATCCAGGACTTCCCTGGTGGTGCAGTGGTTAAGAATCTGCCTGCTAATGCAGGGGACACGGGTTCGAGCCCTGGTCCGGGAAGATCTCACATGCCACGGAGCAACTAAGCCTGTGCGCCACAACTACTGAGCCTGCGCTCTAGAGCCCGCGAGCCACAATTACTGAGCCCATGTGCCACTGAAGCCCATGCACCTAGAGCCCATGCTCCGCAACAAGAGAAGCCACTGCAATGAGAAGCCCACGCATCGCAACGAAGACTAGCCCCGCTCGCCACAACTAAAGAAAGCCCGCATGCAGCAATGAAGACCCAACGCAGTCAAAAATAAACAAAAAAATAAATGTATTTTTTATAAAAAAGATAACATTCCTTCTTGATCTTCTAAGGGGCCACACGACTTTTAGATCTGGAGTAACTGTCAATAAAACGTCATTTAATGTACAGCCCTTTGTCTCAAAAAAACTTATATAACTATGCCTACACTTCTTATTGGTGTAACAGCTCTGAGAGCTTTCTGATGTGCTGATCTTGGGTTACAGTGCTCAATTGGCTCAGATAAAATTTTCCGTTTCTTTCTTAGATCGACTGGTTAATTTTTCATTGACATCCGTCAATTCTTCCAAAATTTGATCTATGTATTTCATGGAATCCCAATCAAAATCCCAACAGACTTTTTTATAGATACTGATAAACTTATTTCAGTAGTTGATATGGAAATGCAAAGGACACAGAATAACCAAAACAACCTTGAAAAAGAATAAGATTAGATAGCTAATTACAATACTTACTTATATACAGTGTTTGTTTTCTACTGCTGTGTAACAAATTACCGTAAATTTAGTGGCCACTGGCATTCAGGGCCTCCTCCTATTCTGAAAACCAGCAGCTTTTTCTTTGTTGAATCCCTCTTGTACTTAGAATCTCTTTCTCCAGGAAAAGCCCAGTCCTTTGCTGGCTGATTACGTCAGGTCCACTAAGATAATTTCCCTTTCTTAGTCAACTGTGCCATATAATATAATCACAGAGTGATAATCAGACTCACAGGTCCTGCCCACTATACAAAGGTCACTGGAGGTCATTTTAGAATTCTATCATACTACCGTAATCAAGACAAAGTAGTACTGGCATAAACAAATCAATGGAACAGAATAGAGAATCCAGAAACAGACCTACATACATATGGATATCTGATTTTCTACAGACGTGCAAAGGCAATTCAGTGGAGAAAGGATAGTCTTTCCATCAAATCATATTAGAACAAATGAATATCCATATGCAAAAAACATTAATCCATACCTCTCACCACATAAAAAAAATTAACTTGAAATGGATCACAGACCTAATGTAAAATCTAAAACTAGAAAACTTCTAAAAGAAAACACAGGAGAAAATCTTTCTGACCTTAGGTTAGGTAAAGATTTCTTAGATATGACAACAAAAGCAAAATCCATAAAAGAACAAGTTGATAAACTGGGCTTCATTTGCCTAGGTAGGTGACTGAAGGACTTTTACAGTTTGTAGTCTACAAATTTCTGCATTGTTTGGATCTTTTAAAGTAATGCACTTCTACAATAAAAAGACAGAAAAATATATAGAAGCAATACATATTTGTTGAGAACATTTAAAATATAATTTCAAAATTACCCCCCAGAGAACTAATGCTTGTAATTTTTTATTTATCTTTCATCCACAGAATTTTCTACAGAGAAAATTTCTATAGAGAAATCATACCATTGGTAATTCTGTATCATTTTTACTTAACATTACTGCATGAGTCCTGTCTAACGTTATCAAACTATCCTTTGAAAAGGACATTCCACTGTATGGCTGTACAATAATTTGTCCATTTCACCACTGTCAGCAACTGTTCACAATTTTATTACTATTACAAATAGTACTGCAGTGCCTTGGGTTAGATTTATAGAAGTAGAATAGAATCAAAAAATCTGACATATTATTTAGACACTAACTCCTAGCTACGTCATTAAAGTTTGATCCACATCAAAAAGCACTGCATGCAAAGCATGGTACTTGTCCAAAATGTTAACTGGTACATAAAGGAAACATTTCAATTTGAGATAAAATTTAAAAGAAGTTTATTCTGAAATCATGAGCAATTAAGAAATTAGTTATCAAAGGTCAATATGTTATTATCAAGGCACTGAGAGAATAGTCCACTCATGCAGAATCTTACCATCAAGAGGCATTACTCAAACTTAGTTCCAACTCACAGATAACAGATAAACTAAAGTAGCTGACTGTTCTGTACAGAGTGGAACAAAACATTTCTTATCTTTTGGATGGACTCCTGTGAGAAATTTCTGAAAACTATTTCTTTTCATATTTCTTTTTATTTATTTATTTATTTGGTTGCACCAGGCCTTAGTTGCAGCAGGTGGGCTCCTTAGTTATAGCATGCATGTGGGATCTAGCTCCCTGACCAGGGATCGAACCCAGGCCCCCTGCATTGGGAGCACAGAGTCCTAACCACTATGCCACCACGGAAGTCCCTTGAAAACTATTAAAAAATGCAATTTTCAGCACATCAACTTGTTCATTTACTAGAAAATTTATTTCTTTTCTCTCCAAATTTAATTCATACTAATTAAAGATGTCAGCAGCTTGACAGCAAAAGAGCTCAGCATATTTCCCATGATCTTATCTCCATACTTAATACAATGAAAACAGCTTATCTGGTATTTCTTAACAGTAGCATGGCTGTTCTTTAATCAATGAGCCTTTAATGCATACCAATGGAGTGATATGCATTAAATTATCTTCACGATAATATAAATAACTCATTTACTTATTAAAACTCAGTTACCATATTAAAACTGCAAATATTGCATATTAGGTTTAACAAACTAAGCACAATCAGCCCAGAACTGCAAACGGAGACAATAACTATCAACAAACTTTTGCCCTATTCTGCCTCACTGAAGCTATTTGTTTTGTCCTATCCTATCTTTGTGACTGACCAGCTGCAGGACAATCTGGCCAACTATTGGAAATGATGACTTTACTACAAGGAGTATTACCATCTATGAATCACCATTGACTCAGTGCCTGTGACAAATATGATGAATTGGCACTCAGGATCCTTTCCAATCTCCCTCTCGTTGTCTTTTGTACTACAGAGGTTAAAAAGGTAAAAATTATCCCCCAGGATCCCTTGCAACTAGGGTTCTAAACGTGAATTAGGTTCAGCCAACTAGATGCTCTGACATGAGAGGAAAGCAGAAAGTGAAGTAGGGGCCATTTTCCTGAAGTTTTGGGTATCCACAAGAAAGACTATTGAAACGTTGGCTGTATGTGAGTGTACAAGTAATTCTCCAGTTTCTAGTCACTGACTTTGTGTCAGGAAGCAGCTGCAGTTGTAGAGTGGCAGTACTGGCTTTCTAATGCCTGCATCACAGATATGATGATATGTCCTTTGTGTGTATGTGTGTGTGTGTGTTAAACTATACATAACTGAATATTTACTATTTTAACCATTTTTAAGTGTACAGTTCAGTGGAATTAAGTACATTTACATTGTGCAATCATCACCACCATCCATTTTTAGAACTTTTTCATCATTCCAAATGGAAACTCCATATTCATTAAACGATAACTCCCCATTGTCTCCTCCCCTGTGCTCCTGTCAACCACCATTCTACCTTCTGTCTCTATGAATTTGACTATTCGAGATACAACAGTGGAATCCTACAATATTTGTCCTTTTGTGTCTGCCTTATTTTCCTTTGCATAATATCTTCAAGCTTCATCCATGTTGTAGCATATATCAGAACCTCCCTCCTTTTTAAGGCTAAATAATATTCCATTCTATGTATATATCAGATTTTGTTTATTCATTCATCCATCAGTAGGCACTTGGGTTGCTTCTAACTCTTAGTTACTGTGAATAATGCTGCTACAAACATAGGTGTATACAAATATCTTTTCAAGTCCTGCTTTCATTTTTTTAAAAATATTTATTTATTTATTTATTTATCTGGCTGCGCCTGGTCTTAGTTGTGGCATTCGGGCTCTTAGTTGCAGCATGCGGGATCTAGTTCCCTGTCCAGGGATTGAACCCGGGCCCCCTGCATTGGGAGTGCAGAATCTGAACCGCTGGACCACCAGGGAAGTCCCTGCTTTCACTTCTTTTGCATATATATCCAGAGGTGGAATTGCTGGGTCATTTGGTAATTCTGTTTAATTTTCTCAGGAATCACCATGCCATTTTCAAAGCAGCCGCATCATTTTACATTCCCACGAGCAACACACAAGTGTTCTAATTTTCCACATCCTTACCAACACTTGTTATTTATTTATTTTTAACTAATTAATTATTTCTTTTTGGCTGCGATGCATCTTGGTTGCTGTGCTCACAGGCGTTCTCCAGTTGTGGCGAGCGGGGGCTACTCTTCGTTGTGGAGCGTGGGCATCTCATTGTGGTGGCTTCTGTTGTTGCGGAGCACGGGCTCTAGGTGCACGGGATTCAGTAGTTGCGGTGCTCAGGCTCAGTAGTTGTGGCTCATGGGCTCTAGAGCGCAGGCTCAGTAGTTGTGGCACACGGGCTTAGTTGCTCCGTGGCATGTAGGATCTTCCCAGACCAGGGCTCGAACCCATGTCCCCGGCATTGGCAGGTGGATTCTTAACCACTGCGCCACCACGGAAGTCCCTATGAAGCTTTTTAAAAATCCCATTAAAATTTTTTAAACCTAAATTAAAATTTTTCATTGAGCAAACAAAAAACTATTATTTTCCCTTTATAGTTATCAAAAGGTAGTTTACTTTTTCTTAGTAAGCACTGTTTCCAAGTATCTGTGAATCTTCTATAATTACAAAACAGTTTCAAAGACCCAGAACCACTTCCTACCAGTTTTGAAACTCTAGCAGTGATCTTCTACCGCTTTACTATGTCCCACTAAGCAGCAGAATTTGGGGTAGCACATTTTAAATAAATTGTTTCTTCAGTTACATTATCATTCTATTGGCTGCACTTTAGCCTTGGGACATTTCTTTTGCTGCACAGACCATGCACTCTTATATACCGTTATTTTAAAAAGTTGTCATGTATACCAAAGAACACAAACCTTTTCTGACTCCAACTTGCCTTTAAACTAAGACTTCCACTATTTGGTTGTACCTAATTCTCTACCACATTCAGAACTGTCTCAGTTCAATGAATAACAATCTAACAGACAACACTGTGCAGGTTATATCTGCAGTTGTAGTAAAAGTTTTTACACAATGGTCAAAATTTAGTGGTAAGTTTGATGAAAAATCCTTAACCTGGCAAAATGCCAGAGCACACAAGTAAAGAAGCCAAGTATATAAAATTCAAATTTTTATTCTAATCATTAAAATAATATTTGGGCAGGCTAGTAGTGGTCTGACAGATTGACTGGTAAAAATCTTCATTTTTAAATATGCTACACCCCCAAATCAAATCAACATAATAGAAAATGAGAAACTTGCTCAAGACTTCAAACTCCATTACAATATTGTGCAAATATACTGGATTTGGCCCCAAAATTTAATGTATGGTCTGGCAATCTCTGACTTTCACACCAATGTTGTATTGATGAAACTGACATAGATTTAAGGTAGTCTCAAAGTTCCACACTAAAGCCAATTTGCAGGCATTTCCAATAATTCAGTGACACAGTTTAACTTACAGGAAGACCCTAAATTAGCAGAATTCATGGTTCTCACCTCCTACTAGAATTTCTTACCTGTCAAGAACTTTAAGAGAACAGAAAAAAGGGTCAAGATAATAGATATAGGGCTTCCCTGGTGGTGCAGTGGTTAAGAATCTGCCTGCCAACGCAGAGGACACGGGTTAGAGCCCTGGTCCGGGAAGATCCCATATGTCGCAGAGCAACTAAACCCGTGTGCCACAACTACTGAGCCTGCGCTCTAGAGCCCGTGAGCCACAACTACTGAAGCCCATGCACCTAGAGCCCGTGCTCCACAACAAGCGCAGCCACTGTGATGAGAAGCCCTCACACTGCAATGAAGAGTAGCCCCCGCTCACCACAACTAGAGAAAGCCTGAGCGCAGCAACAAAGACCCAATGCAGCCAAAAATGAAATAAATAAATAAAAATTCCTCACCCCCAGTGCCAAATCTCAGAGCATTAAATAAATAAATAAATAAATAAATAAATAAATAAATAAATCTCTTGTCCTCAGCCACAATTCAAAAGCTACACTAAGCCCACAATAAATATTCAAGACAAATACAAACATAGGTCTCTGCCTCCACAACATTCTTCTAAGGTACATAACATAAAACACTGTTTAACGGTGAAACACCGTGCTGAAACTATTATGACCAAGTTTTCCTAGTTTCTACCATCCTAAACAAAAGCCAAGATAGACTCATATTATGTTACATTCTGCAGTGAGGTGATTTTATTACTAGTAGGGCCCAGCATTTAGTGAAGTAACAAAACATTTCAAATATGGAAGCTTGAAGTCTAGACTCAGCTAGGTTAAGATCCACTGATGATGGTGGATATCCACATATTCAAATGGCAAATTACCAGTGACAAAGGCAGCATGTAAACACTGAATTGTTCTCAAAGGGTGCCTGGCCCATGCTCCTCTAATTTTTAGTTAACCTCCTGATTTCTCCAAGCCAAGAGAATCATAAGACCTAAAGTAAGAATCACTGTTATGATTAATGGCTGTGCTAGGTACATCCTACTATTAACACCATAATATTATATCAGGCCTGGAGGTAAGAGTTTTGAAAGAATAACTAGTTAATATGGTCATTCTTATAAGATAAAATAATAATGATGCTATTCATTAGAACATCTGTGATTCAACATTTTCCCAAAAACAATGTTCAAATTTCATTTTTCAGAAAAGTCATGAAAATGTCTCTAAGTCAGCTATGGCAAAGTTTTGAAAAAGCATTGAAGATCTTAGTGATTAACAAAATAAAAATGTTTACAAGTAGTTGTGCAAAGTAAAGAGTCTTTGCAGAATGGCGATGATGCTACTGAAATCAAAAGTGATTATCTAAATATATCTGCATGTTCTGCCACAGCAGTCACAATGTCTTCTGGAGTAATATAGGTTTTCTTGACTTAGAGAAACTGCTCTACCATAAAACTGATTTTATTTACAACTAAGTGGCTGTGAAAACTGTCAAGGCAAAACAAAGACAAACTATTAGGGATGCTAATGTATTAACTGTACAAATTCATGTAACAGTTTCTTTAATTTTGCAGTAACATTAAGATGTAACCTTAATAGAGATTTCTTATATTTCGGTTCAGTTCAGCAAATTTTTACATGCCAAGACTTTTATTTAGAGCTAAGTATGAAGACAAGGTCTCTAGAGAATCTCAGTCTAGTGAGGGTAAACAAACATAAATAAACAACAGTAATACTATATATACTTCTTCAACTAAAGACTGTTTGTATTAATTTAAAGAAAAAGGAGTTAATCTTTTAACAACAGCTAAAAGCAAAGTTAAGAATTCATCTCTCCTTTGAAGAAATAATTATTAGTCTACTAAGCATTTGAAGATATGACATATAGTCAATACACATAAACTAATTTAACAGCTTGCTGCAATCAGTAAATTATCATCTCATGAAGATTAAACTGTTGGATACCCATTTAGACTAGAAATACTTGATTAAAAGTTTGTTTTGAAATGCCAACAACTTTGCAAACCTGTAACAGGATAAAAGGTTGTAAAAGTAAAACAACATATGAGACGTGGCTAAAGTCAACACTTCACAAAGAGATGCTATAATTTAACAATTACAAAAGAAAATTAACCTATTTCAACTAAAGAGAGTATAAATACTGCAATCATTATTTTTCTGGCATAATTATGGTTTTGGTACGATGTCTTCTATAAAAGGCATCTGTGTACCCACCTATCCCAGTGCTGTTAACTGACAACTACAAGCATCCTCTATTCTTATTCTTCTAGATAACTCTACTAAAAGTATTATTCATACAATATCTGCAAAGCATTGGTTCTGCAAATCTGTCAAGGTACCCTCCTTCCAATTTTCAAGACACAACTCCAATTCTGGAGTTACAGGTGAGAGGAACATCTGGTAGCCTCCTGGACTGTGGTGATTTCACATACAGTTTTATGTATCTTTTTAACCCAGACACTCGTATTGACCACATCTTTACCCTGTGGCCAATATGTGTCAACTCAAGCTACCAAAGTGAAATCAGTTGATACCGAGTATCTGTAAAATCTAAGTGTCCAAATTCTTGTTTCCAGTTTAGTTTTTTTAATTTAAAGGTAATGTATTAAATCTTTTTTTTTGAAAAAAGATTGTCTAAACTTGTCTGGTACTTAATATAAACTTAAATTTAAGAAAAAAACCAAGAAAAAAAAAGAAACACTATTACTGTTAGAAGAAAGCCAAATGATTATCTTAATTTACAGAATCACTCCTTTCACTATCTTTTCCAAACATCACTTCCTTTTCACTACTTCCCCTAGTCCTTTGGGCAAATCAGTGTTTAACATCAACCCTCCCACCCCAGATTCTTAAAAGTATTCCCTGTCCACAAATGAGAAAGCCCCATAACCCAAGTATATTACCCTAGTGATCTTCCATGCTTTGAAAGACACCTGTGAAAATGCCAAAGCCCTAAATTAGAGCCTCCAAGGGCTCCTTTTCTTTCTTGACCCCATTTCTCTTTTTCTGGCCTTTAAAGCCAGACGACTTGCCACCCGATAGCCCTTTCCTCTTCAAACCTAAATCCTTCCCCTAATTACCACCACCCACTCTGGTCAACGATCTCGTCAGTCCCACCCCGGTTCCCTCTCTCTGGCCAGGTGGTAACATCGACCCTGGTCCGGCTCCTCTGATTCCGCGCCCCCAGTGCCAAACCTCAGAGCATCTCTTCCCCCGGTCCCATATTCCCGCGGTACCCCTTCGGTCTTTTTGCCTCACTACCCGGCTTTCCAAAACCTTCAAGCCCCTGCCTCTTCAAGGCCACATCTCCCTCAGCCTCCCACTCCCTCTCGCTCTCCCCTCGACCTCTACTTACCCCTCTGTCTCGGGCCATCGTCACGCCCCTCAGGCCCTGGGCTCAACAACCTCCATTTCCCTCAGATTCCGTGCTAAAGGGGACTATCCACGCTCCCTCAACGGTCTCCCGGGGCCCCTCCGGATCCCTGTCCGTGGCAGCCCCCGGCTCCATCCCCGACTCTCCCCTCACCCTTGGCTGCAGGCGCCTCCCAAACCCCCTCTTCCCCGCCTCAGCTCCTGCTCACCTCCGCGGTCCGAGTCGGGCTCCCCAGACCCACCTCCGAGTCGGCGTCTGAGCAGCTGTCGGAACCCGGCGCCCTCCGAGCCTCGCCGAAGTGAGACGCCTCAAGAAGCGGCGGCGGAGCCCGGGTAGGAGAGCCGAAGTGGACCCTGGGGCGGTGGCGGCTGCGTGCAGGCATTGCCCCAGCCGGCCCTAGTGTCAGCCGCGCCGGCAGCCGCTCGAATCCGAACCGGAACTGCTTCGGGAGGCGGGGCCCGACCGGCGGGAGGCGGAGCCCTAGGGCGGGGGCGGGGCCAAAACCGGAAGGGACGCGGGGCTCAAGATGGGCGCGAGGGGAGAACGGAGACTAGAAACCGCAGCAAGGAAACCTGAGAGCGCATGCGTCAGGCCCAAAGCCTAAGTGTGAGAAGATGAGGGGCTAGCAGAGATGGGGCGGGGCCTATAGGAGTAGCAAATAGTGTTTGGGGGCTAGAGGAGGTTATCCTAATTCCTTTGGAGGGAGCCAGCTCCTCTCCAATAGACAACCTCCAATCATTGTTACCATTTATTGCCCCTTTATTCTCTGAGAGTCCCTATGCCAAATGCCATATAAATATCTCACTTAATCCTTGTGCCACCACTACAGAGTATTACAACACAGAAGGGCCAAGAAACTTGCCTGAGGTTGGGCAGTTAATATGTGCCAAAGCCAGTGTTCTACTCAAATCTGCCTGACTTCAGAACCTATGCTCTTCTCACTTTACTATACTGCCCCACCCTGAGGGAAGCCCCCAGCCCAGGCCTAGCATTGGAGTAAACCAAGTCCAAAACCACCTGCGACCTGGGTTCCAGCCCCTTCTTGGCCTTGGTTTCCCAGGCGGTGCAAGGCAGACTTCAGTGGCTCTGATGGGGGTGGGGATAGGTTCTGGGGTGGACATGAGTGCAAACTGCTACCATGGAATGCCCTGGTGTGGCCTTTACCCTCGAGCCAGACTCAAAGCCAGGGGCAGCTGGGAGCCTCCCCACTGCAGCTCATGCCCCGGATCAAGCCTTCATGAAGTCATCTGAGAGTCGGCAAGACACCTCACTTCTTCATCCCATAACTAGCTCTGGCAGAAGGACAGATACCGACCTTTCTCTGTTTCTGTTGTGGAGACAAAAGCCCTGATAGGCAGAGGACTCTCCCTCCCCACCCCCCAAAATATTTCTGATGACAGCCCTTTGGTTCTTCAGAAAGTCTAGGGGAACTTTCATCTCCCTTCTCCCCGCCTTGACATATGTGGCCCATTTTAGCCTTCTCTTTTGAGAAATCAGCCATTTTCATAACAGAACCACTGTTCAAACCTTCCCCCATAAACCCTGTGGGCACCCTTTAGATGAGGTCCTCCATGACTCCTTGCCACTTTTCTCCGACTCTACAACTCAGGAACCCTTCTCTGAGCCCCATAATCCAGAAGCTCATCCAATAGCCATACAGTTCCCACTTAGTTTGTGACCCAGGCCTGAAGAACTTTTCCTATCACGAATCCTTGGAGGCAACCACCTCCTCTGCACCCCAGATCTCTACTTTAACTCAGTCCTCAGAACCAAATAGCCTTACACAGGAGTCTAAATCTATTAAACATCTATTATGTGTTAGATGCAGAATATCCTTTGTTTCATTTAATCCTCACAATTCTCCTTACTTTAGAGGTGAAGAAACTGAGGCTGAGAGGTGACTTGCAGAGGTACGTCTGATTCCATGTTGTCATGGAATTTGGGGTTAGGGGGTGGCTTGGGGAAGAAAACGTCCTGTTCTCTCTAGAGGCCCCTGTGACTTGCTGAGTCACTTGCTGCTGTCTCACCTGTCCCTGCCAATCTCTAGGAAAGGAATGACACTGGAGAGGCAGAGAGGAGAGACCGCAGAGACAGAGGGGCAGGTGGGCTGGCCCATGGCGGAGGCCTCGCTCCCACAGCTGAGGGGAGATGCCGAAGCCACACCTTGCCCCAGTGTCCTGGAACTGGAGGAGCTCCTGAGGGCAGGGAAGTTTTCTTCCAGCCGCGTGGACGAAGTTTGGCCCAACCTTTACATAGGAGATGCGTGAGTGGTAGCTGACTGAAGGGATAAAGGGGTGGAGACAAGGAGAGACGACAGTTCCTGGTATCTTCACCAGAGATGGGGGTGGGGTGGTACAAGGGCAATAGTTCTTCTCTGAGCTTCCCAGGCCAGAGACTTTCTCTAGGACCCCTCTGTACTGGGGACAGTGCAGTGAGCAGGTGCAGCCACCAGGGGGAGCAGAGACTTTGCCTGCCTGAAAGAAGGGAGCTCCCAGAGGTTCCCGGAGTCTTCTGGCACATCCAGAACAACTGGAGGGTCTGGGGGGCAAAGGACTGGGGAATGGTGATCTGGGGTATGAGATGAGGTGGACAGAGAGCTCGCCTTTCCGGTTCCAGCCTCCCTCCTCTGGACACAGAGTGGGTGAGGAAGGCTGACTGAAGGTGAATCAGGGGAGGTGTCACCTTTAAATATTTGCAGATTAGAAGCAGGTATGAGGTAGTGGCCAGGAGAGGCCAGATGTGCATGGTAGGGCATGGGGCAAGAAGGGAGGTGCAGCTGGGTCCCAGGGCTGAAGCAATCCTTTTCCTTCCTATCCTGGCCAAGGCAGGGGTGGATTGCCTCAGGAAGCAAGGAGAGGCTAAAGCTAAATCCCTTTACCACCAGGTCCCCTACCAGAAAGCTCCTATGGTGGGGCTGTAAGCCACAGACCCCATGGGTTCCTTCTGGCTCCTTTTGGACCCTAATGGAGTCATCGCTCTGAAGCAGGGGTCCAGACAAAGCCTTCCTGGACCTCATTGCTCCCCTTCCTCCCCTCCCCAGGGCCACGGCAAATAACCGCTTTGAGCTATGGAAGCTGGGCATCACCCACGTGCTGAATGCTGCCCATGGGGGCCTCTACTGTCAGGGAAGCCCTGACTTCTACGGCAGCACTGTGAGCTACCTGGGGGTGCCAGCCCACGACCTCCCTGAGTTCGACATCAGTGCCTACTTCTCCTCTGCAGCTGACTTCATCCACCGTGCCCTCAGCACACCTGGGGGTAAGACTTGGGGTCTGAACCCATATCGCATCCTGCTCAGTCATGGGGGGATGTCCAGTTTCCCCTTAAACATCAGTGTCCTCACACCCCTAGTTTTTAAAGGGCCATCAGGTTTTTAAAACTCTCTGCTCAGTGTTCCAGCACTTTATCCAACAGCATCGCTTCACAGATAGGGAAACTGAGGCCTAGAATACAAGGTCATGCCACGAGTTAGGAGCAGCCCTGGGGCTAGAAGCCAGGTCTCCCAAACAACAAAACAGTTCTTTCTGTATCACTCAGCCTTGGGACATTGCCATCTGGTACCTAGATGTCTGGCTTCTGTCCCAAAGTATTTTCGAATGGAAAAAATCTTCTAATACCAGGGGTACAACAAAGGATCCTGGGGAAGCTGCTTCGTGTTCATCCTGGGTGAGAGCCATGCCCCTTGCCACCTGACCCTGGGTGAGCCAGTGTCTTCTCTGGACTTCAGTTTCTCCTCTGTGTCATGGGAAAGACAAGACTATGGCTCACAGCACTGTTCAATCCAAGGCACTCTGACATTCATTTTTCTTCACCATTCATTCACCAACTATTATCTTCTCTGTGCCAGCCACAGAGCTAGATACTGGGAATCCACACTTAGGCAAGGCAGGGCCCCTGGTGGAAAGACAGTCCAACTGTGAAGTATTACGAGCGCTACTCAGATGAGTGGGCAATTGTGAAGAGCAAAGGGAGGTGGGGGGACTTCCCTCTACAACAGTATTCACTGGGCCACCTGCAAAAAGGACGAGCTGCTCTGTCATTCAAGTGATACCATGAGTGGTCAGGAAGCCATGTCTCAGCCAAAACCTGACAAATGAGTAGTAGATGTTAGTCAGACCAAGAGAAGGGGAAAACTTTTACAGGTAGTTAAAATAGCATGTGGTAAGGCTGGAGGCCAGGGACCATGACAGCTTCAAGGAACTGAAAGTTACCCAGTGTTCCTAGAGCTGAGGGTCTTGGGGGGGACAGCCTGAGGTGAGGCTGCAGGGTCAGCAGGGGCCAGCTCACAGAGGGTCCTGTGAGCCACGTTGGGGAGTGTGGACCCCATCCCAAGGGTAGGCATAATAGGTGCCGGTGTGCCCATTTGACAGAGCAGGAAATGGAGGCCCATACACGCTGAATGATTTACTCAGGGTCACGGAATATACCCAGGGCAGAGGAGGGAAGGGAACTTGGGTCCCCACCTCAGCCCCTGGGTGGGCTGGTGGGTGGGCAAGTGTCTTTCAGCAGGATGTCTTCCTCAGCCAGGGTCCTGGTGCACTGCGTGGTAGGGGTGAGTCGCTCTGCCACGCTGGTCCTGGCCTACCTCATGCTGCGCCAGCAGCTGTCCCTGCGCCAGGCAGTGATCACCGTGAGGCAGCACCGATGGGTCTTCCCCAACCGAGGCTTCCTCCACCAGCTCTGCCGGCTGGACCAGCAGCTGCGGGGTGCAGGCCGGAGCTGAGGGGCCAGGTGAGGGTCGGGCAGGGCGTGAGGGGCCGAGGCTGGGTGCAGTTAGCAGTGAGAGGTCAGGTGAGGGCTGGGCAGAGGGCAAGGGTACGATTAGAAGTAAGGGGTTGGGTGAGGGCTGGCAGGGGACATGGATGGGACCAGTTCAGAGGTTGGAGATCAAGGCTATGTGTGGCTGGAAGAGAGGGTTGAGGGGGCCTGGCCCGGTCCCCAAGCTGCTGGGATCCCCTCACCAATCCAAGGTCTCACCTAGGCCTGGCTGAGGCACCCCTCTCGTAGGACCCTCTTCTCCAGCCCACCCAGATTCTTCAGACCCATAGAAGATGGAAAGGCTAGGAAGGAAAGGGGTGGAAAGCATAACATGGAAGAGGTGAGGCCTTCCAGCCTGGTCCTGGTGCTGATCTGTTCTGCCTCCTTGGCTGAAAGCCTGTGGGGCTCACCTGAACCCCACCGAGGCAGCAGCACAGCCAGTCCTGCACCTGAGGGCTGTCTGGCCCCTCCCACGCCTCTGCACACCCTCCCCTCAGGTCTGGAACCCAGCTCTAGGGGAAAAGTGTCCTGCAGCTATTGCTCCAAGCTTAGTTAATTCTGTCAGCCCTGCGCATCCACTCCCACCACGGGGAAGGAGAACAGGTGCTCCTGCCACCAGCCGTGACCTCCTCGCACAAGCCCTGCTTGATATAAAGTTCTCCTGTCGCCACGCCGTTCAGTTCTCTGCCTTGGGCCCAGCACCCCACTCTCTACCTTCACCCCACCCAATGTGATCTCAGAGATCTACAGAAGGACCCTCCCTAACCTCCCGCCCTCTCTGGTCCTGGGGACCCCTTTAGGACATAAAGGTTCTCCTGAAGTCTGTCCATTTACCTTCTGCCTTCCTCCTGTTCCACGTTCAGTGCATTTGGAGCAATAGCGCCCGGTCTTTAAGCTGCCTAAGGGGAACAGATCCCCAATACCTCCTCTTCCCAAGCCACCTCCCTCCCGCCGGAGGCCCCAGCATCCCCAGCTGCCCAGGAGAAGGAGTTGGGCTCCCCTAGCAGCAACAATGCTTCTCAGGCTCCCAGCCCACAAATGGTTGCCAAGGTGCTGCTGCAATTTCTTTGGCATCAGCTCTGTGTTTTCCTCCAGCTCAGCGGAGAGGCAGGGGTGGCTCTTTCTGGGGTCAGTGGCCGTGAGGGTACCAGACTGTGAAGGAGCTGCAGAATTCCTGCTGCCCTCCTCTCCCATCGTGCCCAGGCTGGGACTGTCCCCAACAGCCCATCTTCCTCGCACTCACAGCCCCACCGAGGGCCATCTGATGGAAGGTTAAGCCTCCAGGGCTGCTCTCCAGCCCCCTATCCAGCCTCCTGCTACCCATACTGCTCCTTCCTTCATCTCTCCTCAACCCTGACTTGGCTGTGCCCCACTGCCCGCTGGCTCAGAAGGGTTGCCAGGTGCGAGTGGGGCACTGGCCTAGGCTCTCCTGGGAGTTAGAAGAGCAGCAGCTTCCTCCTCCTGCCAAGAGCCTCCCTGGGGCATGGACTGAATCTCCCCCTGCCCCCACCCATAAGAGGTGTTTTTGTCTCTGAATGCACAGCCAGCCCAACCAAGAGGAGCATTTGAGCAATATCGACCCCTTCCCACGTGCTGTCAGGAGGATGAGCAGCTTGGGGTTGGGGATTAGGGCAGGACGGAGGGCGAGGTTTAGAGTTTGGGGCTGAGTGTAAAAGAAGAAAATGAGGGTGTAGCTGGCGTTGGGATTAGTCCCGGGGTGAAGCTGGGCGGGAAACTGTCGTGGGGAGTTCTGCAGGTGTGGGAGCCAAGAGGCGGACAGGAATGGCATGTTCCCATCCTACTCTCTTTCCTCTAAACAAGGTTTGGGAACCTGGGAGAACAGCAGATCTCTGATCATGCCAAATCATCCCACTTCCTCGGCCTGGGGCCCTTAAATACTCTGACCTTGGGCCTCAGCATCTCTCCCTTCAGGCAGCTAGCTTTGGGAGAATCACTTGGACGACAGCATTGCACAGTTACTGGGAGTGCATCCAACAGCTGGAGCCCCAGGAGTTGTGCAGTGAGCAACCTGTGTGAGTGTACACAGCAGCCCTGGGGCTGGAGACTCTGAGAGATGAGGGGCTTTGGGGAGGTCATCTCTCTCCATGAGCCCTGGGCCCCAAACTTGCCTCCTCATCTCTCCCGGCACCCGTACCCACTTGACCTTACACAGAGGCTCAAGGCAGAAGCAGGCTTAGCTGGCAGCTCTTGTCCCTGCCCTGATGAGTCCCCGCCAATCTGAACCGTGGTTTACCTGCCTGTAACATGGAGCTCATCTCTCCCCCAGAACTGGTCCTTACTCCCTGCCACAGGGCTCTGCCACTTTGTCACCCTGGCGCTGGCCCTGCTGGTGCTGCTGGAGGCTCTGGCCCAGGTGGGTACCCAGAAGATGGTAAGAGACCAGTGTGGGGTCCGCCCTAGAGCCCACAGCTCCATGCGCTTCCTCCTGCTGCCTGCACCCCCTCTCAGCCACTGTCTCCAGTTCTCACAGGTGGGAAGGGGCTGCCCTCTCAGCCAGGCCCTGAGGCGCCTCAACCAGGAGCCCCAAGTTCCCTCAGGAGTGGGGGGACACGGGAGGGGGATTCTAAGCGTTTATGATGGCCCCTGGCCACGGCCGCCTCCACCAGCTTTCCCCAGGGCTCAGGGAGCCCCAGCAGGGGCCGAGCCCTAGCTCCCTGGAGCTCAGGCTTCAGAGACCCCATGGAGGCGTGGCTACGGGTATGCATACGTCTCTGTGTGTGTCAGTCATCTGGGAGTATGAGTGGGGAAGGGTATTAAAGTATGGGTATATGAAGAGGGTCTCTGGAGAGCAGGGAGTGTTCTTAATAGGCCCAAATCCAAGGTCCCTCACTGAGCCGTTAGCCACAGAAGGGACTTTAAAGACCATCTCACTGGCCTCAAGGAGCAGTGAGGCCTGTGCAGGAATGTCTTCTGGGGGAGGGAGGAGCCTGGCAGAGGGCAGAGTGGTTTGCGGACACACAGCTTCTGGCTGAAGGCCGGGCCTGCTCCAAAGACCTGCTCTGAACTCCACTTATATCTTTGTCTGCCCCCACTTCCCTCAGCCTGAGTCTTCTGGATCTTTATGCTGGGCCAGTCCTGTAATCCTCAGCTCCCAACTAAGGGCCCCTGGACCTGGGTTCTGATGCTGGCAGTGCTGCCAGTGTGCGTGTGATCTGGCTGTTCTCTTCCCTGTCCTCCTCCATGGAAGATCCTTGTAGCTTTAACTTTCTGCCCACGCTCCACATCACCCTTGAAGGCCAAACGACCTTTCAAAATGGCTTATTCAGTCTTCCTTCTTCCTGCCTCACAAGCAACATCCACATCCACTCATACCACAGGCAGAGCCCTGCCAGACTGCCTCTGCTCCCAGCAGGGCCAGGTGCCTGGCTGGGCTTGGCACTGACCATGCCAGGGGACCAGCGGGTGAGTTGGGAGTGGCAGGAGAGGCCAGAGGAGGGGAGCAGCACATCACGCTTTATAATTAAACTCCAATCAAAAAATAGAAACAGCATCAAGCATGCAGAGACAGGCGGCTGGAAGCCGGGAGCAAAAAGTGCCCGTCAGAGAAGACCTCAGCCTGGGCCAGATACCCCCACAGGTGGGTGAGTGCCCCTATTTCAGGGGGACTGCAGAGCATGCTGGGTAATAAGGGCCAGGACACCTGTGCCTGTGTGGGGGTGGGGTGGGGGGGGGTTTAGATTTGGGGAGGGACTGGGTCAGAGACAGAGGCACAGACAAAGCAAGAGTAGTCAGAATGACCTGGGCTTGAATCCTAGCTCCCACGCTTATTGGCTGTGTGACCTACGGCATATTGTTTAATCTTTCTGAGCCTCGGTTTCCTCATCTGTAAAATGGGGATGATAATATCACCTGCCTCATAAGGGTACTGTGCGAATTCAGTGAAAAAAATGTAAGCATTTAGCTCTGATACATAAGTACGTCCTTAGTTAGTGGTGAATATAATAATTATTGCCAGACAGAGAAAGAAAAATCAAGAAATACAAAGAGATAGAGATCAAGCCTCATTGGCCCATGGGATATGGCTGAGGCTTGAAAGGGAAAGAGTAATAATGGTGATGATAATAATAGTAAGATGCACCATTTATGGGGCATCTACCAGGAGGAAGACCCTGTGGGAGGTGCCTTGAACATTTCTTATCTCATGGAATTCTCACAGCAGCCCCACTGAGAAAACTAGCTCAGAGAAGACTACACAGAAACAAGCTTCAGAATTGAGAACTTGGCTCAGGTCTGCCCTCCTCCAAGGCCTGCACACAGAGTGAAGAGCCCCAGGCAGCTCACCACAGGCCACCCGCCGGCCACCCTCCCCAAGGCTTCCTTCGCCAGACTCCTCACTTGTCCTGCCCTGAGATGTCCAGCCCCAGCTGCCACAGTCCCTGTGGTCTCCCTTGAGGGGAGGAAGAGGAGGAAGCAGGGAGAGTGAACAGGAGGGAAGACCAGGGGGAGCACGTCTGGAGCTTCAGGGAGGAGGTGGATGGCAGACAGAGGGCCCCTGCCCTGCAGAGGCCTGGGTCTGGGCCTGAGGCTGCCGGCGTGCTGGGTGGTGTGTTGGGAGGCTGTGGAGGAGCACAAGCTCCTGTGAGAGGCGGGGAGACAGAGGCAACCGGGACAGCAACATAGAGGGGAGGAGAGGCACCGACCAAGGCAGAACACAGGTGTCTGAACTTGTAAACAGCAGCGACTCAGGAAAACCGTTGCCCACAGAGGCAGCTGCTCAGCTTAGGGAGGAGACACAGGAAGGTCGCAGGAGGAGTACCAGAGGGAGGGGGGAGAAGAGCCAGACCGGCCCTGTCCCTGCTGGATGTTGGGCCCAGGCTTCAGCCTGCGGTGGCTGAGGAGATGCGGAAGGAGGTGTCAGGCGGGGGACTCGGCATCTAGGTCTGGGGATGGCAGAAACCAGGGGGCTGCTGCAGCCACCAACTCCCCTTCTTTGGGTGTGCCCGGAGCTTGAAGGATGAGTCGCTGGGTGGGAGCTAGGCCTGACCTTGGCTGAAAAGGTGGGCTGGACCCTTGTGGGACAGAGCACACAGGTAGGGGTACATCCTTGAGCGTCAAGTGTGAGGTCCAACGTGAGGCCTAGCAAGGGGTACCCCTAAGTCCGAGGAAAAAGCTCCCTTCTCCAGACCTGGGCCTAGGCCCCGAAGAGGCTGAGGCGTGAGCCAGTAGAAGAGGCTGAGCCAGTAGAGGGGTCAGCCCTCATCCCTGACCCCTCTACTGGCTCCTTCTCCTCCCAGGAGCCTCCAGGAGCAGGGACAAGTTCTGTCTCAGCTGGAGCCTGGCTATCCGCGCCCAGGCACTGCTGGGCTGCAAGGCACCCATTGGCCACTGGGTGGCAGCCTTACCCCACACCAAGCTCAGAGGCCTGCAGCGGCGCCTGCCAGGCTTCCCAAAGCCCCATCGCACCCGACCTGGGGCTCCTGCAGGCCCAGGTGGTAGCTCCAGACCAGTGTGGCTGTTGGACTCTCCCCACCCCAACATGATACACTGCGCTGTACCCTGTAGTTTTTGCAAACCCAGCCACTCCTCTCTCATTCTCAGGTCAGACCCTCCAGAGATTCCTTAAAGTCAGGAAAGGCCAGCATCTTTAAGTTGAGAAAGAGAAACCGCGGCCCAGATAGGAGCAAAGACTTGCTCTTGACCTCGGAATTAGCTGTGGCCAGGCTCTCCACCCTCCCTCTAAAGTTCTCTTCCCACCAGTTCACGTAGCCTCCCATCTCCACGGGAAGTCCCAGGGCCAAGAGCCTTTAATCGCAAAGAAACACCAAGCAGAGAGGGGTCCGGGCGTTTGGAAGGTCTGCACTTCAGTCAGCAGTGGCCTAGGTCTGCTCTCAGGCCCCACCCCCACGGGCTCCAAGGGGAGGACCTGGAATTCTAGCTGCTTCATAGCGTTTGTGTTCCAGGCGGAACCTGCCCGGCCCCGTTCCACTCACGTGCTGAGTCCCGTCCCTGCACCCACACCCTGACTCCCAGCCCCAGACCATGCCCTAGGTAGGTGGCAGGCAGCTCAGCCTGCCCTGAGAGGTCACAGTGGGGGATGGAAGGGAAAGCCGGGTCTTGGCTTCCGCCCTGCCCTCCCACTGCTCGCTGGGTGAGCTTGGCCAAACCGGTGGCCTTCTGGATTCCCACTTCTCTTCCTGGTCCTGGCACCGCCCGCCCAAGAGCAAAGAAGTTCTTCCCAGTTTGTACCTTCCCTAGTTACTGGTTGAGGGGACCAGGGACAGTTAGCCAAGAGAGGCACTCCTTTCAAGCCCAGCACCAGACCCAGGTTCTGGTGCCACTGACATCCCGGCTCTGCAGGGTCTCGGACCCCCTCAGCCAGCTGACTCCTGACACAAGCCACTCCACCTGGGTGAGGCCTGACCTGCAGCACTGGCCTGAGTCATGGGGGTAAGGAGGGAAATTCCAGGGCCTATAGGCAGGTATGGAACAGCTACACCAGGCTCCCCTGTAGAGACAGATGAGTTAGCGACCACTCCCTGGAGTCCCTGAAGGTGGTAACTCGAAGGCTTGGGGATGGAATTGAAGGAGCACAGAACTGGACTGAAACCCAGGCCTTGCTCCTTAACAGCCGTAAGACTTTGAGCATTACTTAAAGATTATTCTCTGTGACCTTCATGTTCCTGCTTCAGCTTCCTCCTATGTATGATAGGGACCTACCATGCGTGAGGCACCAGGCCCCTAAGCGGCATTAGCTCATTCAGTACGGAAGTGCTAACAAATTTCAGTTCATAGCCCAGGCCCCTCACTCCAGATTTGGGCTCTGACCTTCAAGCACCTGAAGATGGGAAGGGATGGGAGTCTGAGGACCAGCCCTGGAAGTAGCGGAGAAGGGGGCTTGAGATGAGCTGCCCAGTTGGCGGGGGTCTTCCTAGGTGCCCTCTGAGGGCCACAGCCATCTGGAGTCCCCACCCCTATGAAGTCCTAAGTAACCAGAGACTTAAGGGGTGGGGTCTGCACTGACTAGTTGTTACAAACAGGGAACTCCAAGAGCCCCTTGAAAAAAGCTTCCAACATCAGGGGCTTCTGGAGAGGGCAGGAGAGAGGGCTTCCCAGCTCCACAGCGGAGACGAGGGGTTGATTCCCTTGTTCCCTGGGGAAAGGCCTCCGCCCCAGCTGAGCTGGTTAATAACCTCATGTGAAATAACTGAGGCCCTTCTGAAGCATCCTAGTGGCACCTGGGCACTGCACCATGCCTGGGCCTCCCTGTCAGCTGGACCCACCTGCGGGGAGCCTGCCCCTCGCCACCACAGTTTCCACTCTGTTCCAGGATGGACTCGCTGCAGAAACAGGACCTCCGGAGGCCCAAGATCCACGGGGCAGTCCGCGTGCCCCCCTACCAGCCACCCACGCTGGCCTCACTGCAGCGCTTGCTGTGGGTCCATCGGGCTGCCGTGCTGAGCCACATCAACGAAGTCTGGCCCAGCCTCTTCCTGGGAGATGCGTAAGTACGATCCACAGTGGGTGTTGGGGGGAAAAGAAGAGGAGCCTCTTCCAGAACCAAGGGGCAGAGTTGGCACCCTCTTTGCCTCCAACCATCTCTTTCCACATGTTTATTTCCTTTTACATTATTATTACTTTTGGAAATAGAACACACCTAAGAAAAGTGCACAGAGCATAAACCAACAGTTTCACCCCCCAGGTCAAGAAATGGGACATTAGTTGTGCCCCAGAAGCCCCCGCGGAACCCTTCTCATCATAACCCTTTTCCCTGTAGATAATCACTGAGTACTGAAACAATAATTTCCTTGCTTTCCTTTTTAGTTTCGCCATTTGTGTTAGTTTTGCCTATGTTTTAAAGTGATAGGAATACAATCATATTGTGTATTTTGTGCCTGGCGTCATTTGCTCAAAATTGGGAGATTCGCCGACATTACGTGTAGCTATAGTTCATTCATTTTTAGTTGCTATATATTATTCGTTTGTATGAATACATCATAGTTTGTTTATTCTATTTGAGTTGTTTCCACTTTCGGGCTATTATAAACAGTGATTCTAGAAGCTAGTACATGTGCCCTGGGAACACACACACATTTCTCTAGAATGTATATATAGAGTGGAATGTGAGTCATTTTCCCCAAAAGTTTTCTTAAAATTTAGAACATATGGATGAATATATGTGGATTTTATGTTTTCCTTAATATTTAGAAAATATAGATCAATATCCTATTAACAATATGGTAAATATGTATCCCCCCTACACACACAGATAACCAGTAATAAAATCCTTGTTGACTTTTTTTAAATGCATACAAAAATGGTATCGCTTTATAATCCCATCTTGTAATCTGCTTTATATAGAAAACTTTTAAAATGGAATTGCACAACATACTTTTTAAACACTTTTAAACAATGTTCTGTTTTGTTATCCTCCATTTTTCTCGATATAGCACCAACAACTTTCTTGGTTCACCAGCATCTATCTACCACATTTTAGTGGTTGTGTAGTATTTCATTTAGCTATACCATAGTCAATCTTCTCTTATAGGCTATTTAGTGATTTTTTTCCCCCACTTTTTCTCTATCTTAAACATTAGATCCAGTTTACATTTGTCTGTGAGCACATTTGGGATTCCTTAAGTTCCTAGGAGACCTGCTGGGGCAAAGTAAGTGTTTTTGAGGCTTCTGATGCCATGTGGTCGACCTGCCTTCCAGAAAAGTTGGGCTGAGTGAAAGGGAGTCTTGAACTCCTACTAGAGGAGCCCCTTCACCCGAGCCAGTTCACTGGTTCGAGTCTACCCTTGGAGGAGGATGGCAGAGGAGGCAAGGGGGCAAGTTCCAGGCCAGCCAGAGCTGACCCAGTGAGCTCTACCCCACCTCCCAACTCCCCCTGTGCCCCCCCTCCAGGTACGCAGCCCGGGACAAGAACAAGCTGACCCAGCTGGGCATCACCCACATCGTGAATGTCGCCGCAGGCAAGTTTCAGGTGGACACAGGTGCCAAGTTCTACCGTGGAATGCCCTTGGAGTACTATGGCATTGAGGCTGATGACAACCCCTTCTTCGACCTCAGTGTCTACTTTCTGCCCGTTGCTCGATACATCCGAAGTGCCCTCAGCATTCCCCAAGGTCAGCTGCTGGGGAAGGCACTGGGGTGGAGGTGGGGTGCAGGCGGGATCTGGGGCTATCTACTTTTCCAGTAGCATGGATGGTGGGGTCCTTCAGCAACCCTCCCACCTCATGGGGCTCACTACTACCATTTAGTGAGCATCCCCTTCAGGGACACCCTGGAAACCAACAACCAAAGATATAACTAAGGTTCAGTGTGGTCGTCAGGGTAACCGTATCGCTTGGTAAGAGGCCAGGTGTTGGGCAGAAGGTACAGGACCTAGAGAAAACTGCTCAAGAGCCTTTGCTAAGATGAGGCCTCAGTGTAGAGCTGCAGGGGCTGGGGAGAGGGCAGAACTGAGGGGAAAGGGAGGGAGGTGGACACCCCCTGTAATCTGATGCAAACCCAGGGGACTCCAGGAGTACTGACCCCCCACCGTGCTAGAGTGGCAAGGGATGCCAGACGAGGCTCCTTGCCCCAGGAGAAGGGAGTCCCAGCTGCTAACCTTAGCCCTGCCGCTAACTTGCTTTGTGACCTTGAGCGAGTCCCTTTCCTCTCTGGGCCTCACTTGCCCCATATGACAGTGAGGACAGTGTCCGTATTCCAGGATGCTGTGATAGGTGGGCAGAAGCATCCCTGATTCCCTAAGGGGCAGGCGGTGTGAGAACAGGTAGCTGATGCTAGGTTGGGTCTCCCCGCAGGCCGCGTGCTGGTACACTGTGCCATGGGGGTGAGCCGCTCTGCCACGGTTGTCCTGGCCTTCCTCATGATCTGCGAGAACATGACGCTGGTGGAGGCCATCCAGACAGTGCAGGCACACCGGGATATCTGCCCCAACTCAGGCTTCCTCCGGCAGCTCCAGGTTCTGGACAACCGACTGGGGCAGGAGACGGGGCGGCTGTGACCTGGTGGGCAACCAGGAACCCTGACCCTCCAGCCAGCATGGCCCACCCAACCAGCCTGGCCCTGGGGACCGTGCTTCCACTGACCTTGAGATGTAAATAGCAAGTGGGGGCTTAGCTGAGGCAGAGGCAGGGAGAGCTGGGTGGTGACCTTTAGCAGGTGGATCTCCCTGACCCAATCCAAAGATTCTTTATGCAGAAAAGAGTTCAGTCTGTCTCTATAATAAAAGGTTCATCATAATAAAGACAGGAGACCTTCTGGTGGTTTGTGGGGCAGTGGTCACGAGGTTCCAGAAGGCTTGCCAGCCCATGATGGCAGCCTAGAGGTGGAGTCTGAGTCAATTGTCTGAGTAAAGACCAAAGTTCAATGCATCACCATCCTTTCCATGCCCACCCTGTATCAAACACCGACTATCAAAACTCGCTCTGCACAAACAGCATCTCCTGAATCTAGTCAGTCTTTTCATTTTCGTTCTTCTTTCAAAAAGAACTGACTAAAGTCACAGAAACCTAATAGAAGCATTAAACAAGAGCACAGGGGCTGGGGAGGAGACATGCCAGAATTCCTGGTGAAGGACGGTTCTATGATAGGGCAACATTTGGCTCTGAGTTTCTTGCTATTTGTACCCTAATAAAATAAAACAATGTAAAAAGCCCATAGGTTCCTCACCTGTATGTGAGGTATTTATGAGGATTAGATGGGCTGGCATTCCTTCTCCCTCTCTGGCTGTTTCCATGTAGCCCTGGCCTCCTCCGGCTGACCCTTAAACATCAAGGTGTCTGAGGACGCTGGCCTCTGCCTCTTCTCTCCGTCAGTGTTCTCGCTCTCCTGGGGGGTCCTCTTGTTCCCACAGCCTCAGTTCACATCTCTAGGCTGATGACTCTCAGACCCCTACGGCGGCCCAATTCTCTCTTCTGAGTTCAGAACCTCTGTATCCTACTGGCCATTTGAATATTGAACCTGAGCTTCAAACTGAACTTTTCATCACCTCCCACCCAGACCCACTCCTTTTCCTAGTTCCCATTTTAGTGAAGGGTTCTGATAGGACTTGTCATCCAAGTCAGTGGTGGACTTCTGCCATTCTTCCAATTGGCCTACCAACTCTACCTCCTAAACAGGGCTCAGACCTGCTCACTAAGCTTCATCTTTGCTGACTACCCAAGTTCAAGCCACCTTACCTCTCACCTGGATTCTTGCCCAGGCCCCCGAAGGTCTCTCTGCTTCTAGCCTTGCCCCCTCCAATCTCCACACGGGCCCCAGACAGCTTACTAAAATGAAAACCTCATCACATCACCCCAACACTTACAACCCCTGAAGGACAAACACCTTGACAAAGCATAAAGATTCTTCATTTTCTGAGACCGTCTCGTGTCTCCAGACATATCTCTTCTAATTCTGTTCCCATACATGCCATGTAATTAAGAAATGCTAAATACACTTGCAGTTGCCAGAATGTACCACCCTCTTACCTCTTGGTACTTTGCACATGCTTCAGTTTGCAGCACCTGAATGCATATCCTCACTCATTTTTGTTGGGGTCTCTTTGAGGTCTCAGTTTAGATGTCACTTCTGGGGATGCCCCTGGACCCAGCAAACCTGAGTGACGTGTTTTTCCTCATGCTACCAAAATGTCCATCCACCCCTTGTGGTATCACCTGTCACTCTGAACTATAATTGCTTGGTGCCTTGTCACTCTCTTCCAGCTGGCTGTCTCTCACCAGGCCTTCCCCGGGCTCAAGGTTCCCATGACTCCCACCCTCTCTGGCTATGACCCTGCCATCAGGGAGAGTTCCGTGTTACTGGGCCCTCTCTACAGGGGCCACCAGGGGGAGTGGACTTGCCCCTGGGACTGGGCCCGCCTCCAGAGGGCACCTCCTCTCCTCCCAGCTCCACCTGCACACAGCACCTCACCATTTGGTCACTCTGACACCCTGTTCCCAGCTCATCTTGTCCCCTTGGGCCACCTTTGACTTCCCTCTTTGCTCCCCTGCCAAGGATCTCTGGGAACAGCCCTGCCTTCTCCTGGGAACTTAAGGGCCCTTTGCCCTTCTCCACCATCTGCTCTATTTCCAGAGGGCAAGTGCTTTTCCTTTGTGCAAATCCAAAAAGGGACACCCTCTGACCAAACCAGCCTTTTAGACAGGAGCAATCCTGGGCAAACAGTTTGGTCAAGAAAAAGGTGTCCCTTCCTCCCAAGTAGACGTAGTTCCAAGTTATGGTGCCCAACTCAGTGAGCTGAGCACAGGCTGGGTTTTAGGCCCCATTTACTCCTGCAATTTATAAACTGCACAAATGTAGACAGCCCTCTCTGGGCCATAGGGATTAATAGCCCCATTTTACAGATGAACAAACTGATGCTCAGAGAAACTAAAATGAACAAACTGATGCTCAGAGAAGCTAAAATGAGGCTGGATGTTGCCTCCTGGATCCAGGATCTCCGGGCTCTGGCCTCAAAGGGCAGGTACTGCCCAGCAGATCCCCTGCTCTGCTGCCTGCAGTGCTTGGTCCTAATCCCAGCTGGCTGTTGGCTACCTAAGGTGCCACTGGGCCTTTTCCAAAGGGTAAACACATGTCCTAGCTGGAGTTTGGCAGAAGGGCTGGTGCTGCTGTGCCCAACCAGGCAGGATGGAAAACTTCTCAGTTCATCCTCAGGTTGGTGGGGCCTATAATTTTCCAGAGCAGACAAAGCTAGTCCCGTCAGTAGTCTGCCCACCCCCAATTCCCTTGGATGCCCCCACTCAGCCTGACAACTCAGCCCTTGTTGCTATCTCTTGCTTATGCATGGTCAGCAGGATCTAAAATAGTGGCTCCAGAAGCCAGGCTCTAAATCAACATCCGGGTCTATGACTGTGGGCAGCCTGCCCTTGCTGGCTAGGGTAGAGTGCCCTGAATCTGGGACAGAGCCACACCCTGGGCCTGGGGCTTGAGTTTCAGCAGGTTACCTTCTTGGGGCTCCGAGGGCTGGGCTCAGATTCTAGGGCTATGGGGAGAAGAAGGCAGGGAAAGCCAAACATTCCCCAGAGCACACAAGGAAACAGAGGTTAAGCTCCAGACTGACACCTCCACCGGGAACCCTTCCTGCCTGCCACACTTGGCCCAGGAAGTCTGCGATGATGCATCTACTCTTCCTGTTCTATAGAGAAGCCTCGTGAAAGGAGTGAGGTATTGTTAAGACTGTGAATTTGGAGCCAGATTGCCTAGGTTCAAATTCTACCTCTGCCCCTTACCAGGTGTGTAAACTCAGTTAACCTCTCCATACCTCAGTTTCCCCCATCTGTAACATGGGAGTAATAATAGCCAACATATAGGATTGTTGTAAGGATAAAGTGCGGCATATAGAAAGTGCCTTGTACAATATGTGGCAAGCTCTCAAAAATGAGAGCTCTGACTATTGTCATAGTACGTAGTACAGGGGCCCCTGGCATCACCGGCTGCACAGGAAGTCCCAGTCTTGGACTAAAGGCTGGCAGCACTCTCAGTGAATTGAATGAATGAATGATTAAAAATTAGCTGACCTAAATGCAACATGGTACCCCGGATTGGATTTGGGCACAGCAAAAGACTTAAGCAGAAAAACTGGTGAAATCTGAAAAAATTCTGTGGTTTAGTTAATAGTGTTACACCAATTTTAATGTCTTTGATAAATGGACCATGGTTATATAAGAAGTTAACATTAAAGGAAGCTGGGTGAAGAGTATCTAAGAAATGTCTCTGCTATCTTTATAACTCTTCTGTAAATCTAAAATTATTTCAAAATAAAAAGTTTAAAAAATTTGTTGACAATTACTGACTGCTTTGCATATGCCAGGTACTATGCTAAATGCTTTAGGTACGTCATACATCTTTTTTTTTTTCAGTTTCATTCGTGATGTTTTATTTTTTTAGAAAAAACACAAATCAAATACGGCAAAATGTTAAGATAAGACCATACTGAGCTGTGGGAATATAGGTGTCTGTTATTTTTTTTGTATTCTTAAAATATTTCCTAATTTTAAAAATCAAAAATAAATTGACTGACTTTTAAAATTAGAAACATTCTATTCTCTATATTTAGGTTTTGAAAGCCATCAGCAAATGGGTTTTAGGAACTATTCTGAATTAAAATGGTGCCATTATTATTGGCTTTAGGCCTAAAATACTGCAAATTCATGTTATCCTTTTAAAGCCTTCACGAGGCTTGATTACGGATAATCTTGCTTCAAGAAAATGGTAATGATGACCAGTTTATAGAGTTTAGATGAAATAACTGTGATCAAAGGGAAGCTAGGCCAGTAAGTCAAACTACACAGTTGACCCTTGAACAACGAAGGTTCAAGGTTCAGTTAAACCTGTGCGGGTCTGTTTATACACAGATTGTTTTCAATAGTAAATATTGTAGTACTACACGATATATAGTTGGTTGAATCCACCAATGTGAATCACTGATACAATCCAGAGGCACCGTGGATATGGAGGAACCATGTGTAAGGAGAGCCAACTATAAGTTATACACATGAATTTTCAACTCTGTAGAAGGGTCTGTGCCCCTAACCCCCTCGTTGTTCAAAGGTCAACTGTACATTTCATTTAATCCTCACAACCCTATGGGACAGGTCCCATTATCACCCCATTTTACAGACAAGAACACAGGTGGAGAGAGGTTAAGCCAGATAGCAGCTAACTTTGAGAGCTTATGTACCTGAGGGTTAGTCAGGCTTGTGGCTCCGACAAACAAAGCTTTATTTCTCTCTCACAACATAAGTTGATGGGTGCAAGGGGGAGCAAGCATGGAGGATGCAGAGGCCAGATATATTATTTCCCCTCTAGTTTCCAGGGCCAGAACTCAGTCACATGGTCACACCTAACTGCAGAGGCAGCTGGGAAATGTGGTCTAGCAGGGCACCCAGGAAGAAGAGGAAACTGCAGATATTGGTGATCTTGAGCAGGTGTTTCCAGAGCAGGCATTGATAAGATATATATATATATATAATCATTTAATTCTCATAAGCCATAGCAGTAGATCCTATTATTAATATTCCCATCTTATAGATGTGAAAACTGAGGTTCAAAGAGAGCTTAAGTAAACTTTCTCAAGGTCACTTAGCTAGCACTTGTAGAACCACATTACAAACTCAGTCAGCAAGCCTATTTTCTTAAACACTTCCTGAACCTTCACTCTGGGTTGGCCTTTAGTGACTTGCTTGTCAATAGAATTTGGGGAAGGAGTAACATTCTGGGACTTATGAGGCTGGGTCATAAAATGCCTTGCAAACTTCTGGCTGGGGCAGAACACGCTCTCTGGGAGCCCTGAGCCACCATGCAAGAAGTCTGACTCCCTGAAGGCCACCAGGTTGGAGAAGCCATATGTAGGTGAACTGGTGTAGGCCCTGCTGAGTCCAGCCTTCTAGCCTCCCTGCCAAGACCCTAGACATTACAGTGACCTCAGCACACCTGCCAGCTGAATACCACTCGGAATAGGTGTCAATGCCATGTGGAACAGAAGAACAGTCCACTTGAACCTGCCTGAATTAAGGGCCTACAAAATCACAAGCTAAAACAAAATGCTCTTGTTTTAAGTCACTAACATTTGGGGTAGTTTGTTATGTATCAGTAGATAACAACGGTGGAGCCAGGTCTGAACTAAAGTCCCAGTTTTTAATCACTGACTCAGCCTCTGGAGGAATATGTGAATGAGAAAAGGACAGAGCAGCCACACCAATCCACCCCCATGCCAAGTGCATGAAGATGATATCACAGCTACAAAGGAGTACAGATGACAAAAGAGCCCTCCTGGCTTTTATCTTCCCAGAGCCCCACTGGAGACCAGAAGATGGTTAGGGGCCCAAGGGGAATGGTGGTGGCACAGGCTTTGGGGTGGGCAAGGTGGGGAGGTTGCCAGGAATGGAACATTGCCCTGCTCTCCCAAGCTCTGTCATAAGCTCTGGCCGCCCTACCTTCTAGGCCAACAGACTCCTGCTGAGTGGTCCAAGACTCCTGGTCCCCAGGAGACCCCTGTGGGTCTGCTGGCCTCTAGCTCACAGCCTGGCCTTGACACCTGCCTCCTCCATTTCCTCCCCCACTGGGGTTGGGGAAGGTAGCTGCAGTATGAACTCTGCAGCCACTGGGGCCTTGGGGAAACCTGGCTGGAGGAAAACTCAAATACCCCACCCCACCCCACCTCTACCTACCCAGGTCCCGTCTTCCTTAGTAAGCAGGAGGAACAGGCTACCGGTGTTCTCCCTTTCCCCGGATCACTCAGCTCTTCTTAGGTTATGCTCCCAGGTTTCAGCTCTTCTTAGGTTTTCTCCCAGGCTGAGCCATTTGATGTCTGGTCAGCCTGGCCTTCTCTCTTTGGGACCTGCTAGAATGTCCCCTCCTCTGAGATTTCCTGCACCCCAGCTCCTACTTCAGAGCCTTCCATCAGCCCATCCCTCGAAACACTTTCCCTTTCACAGTCCTACACAGGTATCCAGACTTTGTCTCCTGTACCCTCCAGGCCCACAATGGGACTTCTGGGACCCCATCAGACTAGTTTTCAAGCCTCTCAGGGCTTAGTGCTGTTGACTGCTCAGGCCCTCCTGGTCCCGGTAGCAACTGGGGCGGAGGTTTGCTCATTAAGCAGACACGAGAAAATATACATGCAAGTATAAAGAACTGAGGACAGGTTAATTTCCCCAGGATCACACGCACACTTTAAAAGGGGGTGCCGGAAAGAAGACATACAGATGGCCAGTAGGCACATGAAAAGATGCACAACATCACTAATTATTAGAGAAACGCAAATCGAAACTACAGTGAGGTACTACCTCATACCAGTCAGAATGGCCGTCATTAAAAAGTCTACACATAGCAAATGCTGGAGAGGATGTGGAGAAAAGGGAACCCTCTTACACTGTTGATGGGAATGTAAGTTGGGACAGCCACTATGGAAAACAGTATGGAGGTTCCTCAGAAAACTAAAAATAGAATTACCATATGATCCAGCAATTCCACTCCTGGGCATATACCCAGACAAAACTATAATTCAAAAGGATACATGTGGGCTTCCCTGGTGGCGCAGTGGTTGCGCGTCCGCCTGCCGATGCAGGGGAACCGGGTTCGCGCCCCGGTCTGGGAGGGTCCCACGTGCCGCGGAGCGGCTGGGCCCGTGAGCCATGGCCGCTGGGCCTGCGCGTCCGGACCCTGTGCTCCGCAAAGGGAGAGGCCACAGCAGTGAG
>NC_041233.1:26249065-26299017 GCF_002837175.3 Physeter macrocephalus | reverse complement strand
GTGGAATCTAAAATATGGCACAAATGAACCTATCTACAAAACAGAAACAGACTCATAGACATAGAGAACAGATTTGTGGTTTCCAAGGGTGGGGGAGGGGGAGGGATGGACCGGAAATTTGGGGTTGGTAGATGTAAACTCTTACGTTTAGAATGGATAAACAACAAGGTCCTAATATATAGCACAGGGAACTATATACATGCACCCCCTATGTTCATAGCAGCACTCTTCACAATAGCCAAAACATGGAAACAATCTAAATGTCCATCAACAGATGAATGTAATATATAGCACAGGGAACTATATTCAATCTCCTGTGACAAACCATAATGGAAAAGAATACAAAAAAAGAACGTCTCTATGTGTATAACTGAGTCACCTTGCTGTACAGCAGAGATGGGCACAACACTATAAATCCACTGTACTTCAGTAAAAAATAAAAAAATAAAAGGGGTGCAGGGAAGGCACTGCTTCACTTGAATGTTGAACTTGCAGGCAGGACTACAACGGGGAAACTTGCAAGTGGGTGAAGGGGCTCTCATGGTCCCTTAGAGACCATACCACACAGATAGCACTCTGTACAGCCCATGCAAGGCCCCCATCATGCCAGCACCCCCTTCTGAGGGATTCCTGGTGTCACACACTCTCTGTCATATGACTCTGCTGCTCTATAGTCCTAGCCATAGATGGTTGCATCAGGATGGGTCCCAGGGCATGGACTTCTATTTGCTCCCCATATCCATCCTCCCCTTTTACTTTGGTGAAGAACCTCAATTGTTAGCTGGGTGGCAATGCAACCAGCCAAAGTAGAACCTCTCTCAACCTCCCTTGTAGGTTAAGTTTGGCCAAGTGACTATGTTCTGGCCAATTGGATGTAGTGGAATTATTGTGTGGAACTTCTGATAAGTCTCCTTAAAGGGCAAAGTGTGTGTCCTTTGACCGCCCCCCCCCCCACTCCCCTCCATGGTGCCACTTAGAGTGTGAATGGCATTGGCTGGGCTCCCTGCTAGCCCTGGACTGCTCTGCCTCCACACGTCTTTTTTTTTGTTTTTTGGGGGGTTTTTTGCAGTACGCGGGCCTCTCACTGTTGTGGCCTCTCCCGTTGCGGAGCACAGGCCTGAAATCAGGAAGCAGGAGCCATGGGCAGCAGAAATCACAAAGTGGAGAAGCAGGAGTCGGCTGGTGGCGACAGCAATATTAGAAGCCAAACAGAGAGGGGCCAGGTCCCCGTAAAGCCAGAGCCCTGGAGCGAGCAGCAGCCCGCACCCGATGAGACCCCACGTGAACCTGGTCGCTGGAGTCGTGCTGCATCCTGGGAGATATTCCCATTCTCCAGGAGAGTCACTGCTTTCCAGTGTGTTCTTACAATGAATCCCTGAGGTCACTGGAGAGTGAGTTTATCTTTGGGCACCCAAAAGAACCTCATCTATTCACTTCCTGAACTTCTGTAAGACCACAGGCATCCCCTGAAGAGAATGAGTCCCTTGGGCAGGACAATGGGTCAGTGGAGGCAGTCCTGTCTCAGAAACGGCCACCACACAGAAGGGGCTGGCCTGAGACCCCTCTCACTCTCAGTCTGGCTTTGTGGCTCCTGAGAAGCAGCACTACATCTCTAGGCAAGGAGATCACAACAGACACCGCCACTGCTGAGCTGAGTGGCCTGGGGTGGGAAAGGGGTGGCAGGAAGAACAGGAGCCTTGGACACACATGGACTCCGGTTTTCTTTCAGACTCCATCCTTTAACCAGCTCTGTGAGCCTGGGCAGGTTAGCTCCTCCGAACCTCACATCCCTCAAGTGTGAGAATGAGATGGATCCCAGCATTGCACAGGGCTGTTGTAAGCATGGAAACAAGAGAAGCAGCCCAGTGCCTGGCTCATAGGAGGCCCTCGAAAAAAGCCTGCGCTTCTTTCCTTCCTGCTGAGAAAGCCGGGGACTTGGGAAGGAGGGTCTGGATCTCCATCCTTCCTGGGTGAGGGAGGGGAGGGCTGGTCACACAGACCCCAAGAAAGACACAGTTTTTTCCTGCAGCTTCTCAGAACAGCAATGGGGCACAATGGGGGTGACCACGATCAGCCTGTTTCTCGAAGGCCGTCATCTGGATTTACTTTCACATTCTTTTAAATAGATGTATATGATTTATAAACTTTTGCCAAGCAGTTTTACACATATAAGAGGCTCTGCATTCTATCACAGGTTTCTTAGATATGGTTGTAAACTTACATTAGGATATTAGACTATAATGACAAATGGAGCCCTCTTACATAAAGCCCTGGTTCTCCAAACACTAGAATATTTGCTTAATGAAAAGAGTTTTACAAGCTCTCCAGACTGCCAGTTCATCTTTATTCTGGTCCTTAACTTAGGGAAGAAGAGAGAAAAGTTAAATGTCACACACACATACACACATACACACACACACACACACACACACACACACACACACACACACGTGCCTGAAGCAGGCTTATGAGAAAAATCTGGAATGTCTTGGAGTTTTTTTTTTTTTTTCTTTTCAATGACAGCTCAATAAAAATGCCCTCATAAAAGTTCTAGGTAAGCAATAGCTTTTCCAGCAGGATGGGTCTACCCACATCCCAGGGAGGCCTGCCTGGTGTGATGGGTGGGGCATGGGGGGAGGGCAGGAAGCCAAAGCTGGCTCCTTTACCATCTCCCCCTCTCCATACAGCACACACACAATGGACTCCTCTGAGGAACTGGGAACAGCCCATGCTAGGGAGGAGGTGGCGGGGGGCAGCCTCCTTCTTTCAGAAGGCCCTCTAAATCTGTCCAGCCAAGAGGTCAGCAGGAGCGAAGCCTTATATTAGGCATAATATTTTGAAAATACTAAATGGCTGTGTTTTTCATCCCTCTCCCCCATAATCAAGTTCCCTAGAAGCAGGATTGCCAGATAAAATACAGGATACCAGTTAAATTTGAATTTCAGATAAGCAACAAATAATTTTTTAGTATAAATATGTCCCAAATATCGCAGAGGACATACTTATACTAAAAACGTATTTGTAAATCAGTCAACCCTACCTGGAAATCACTTCACTATTATAGCCCCTGACAAATGGGAAAAAGAGGCCAAATCCACAGGATGTTCAGGTAAGAAAGTAAAAGAAAGTAATGACTGAAGAGAACAAGGCATAGAGGAGGGGGCAGGTGGCAGTGAGGCCTAGAGGTGGTGACCTCTGTTCTCTAAGACAACGTCCCAGGGACAGAGTGAAACGTGCAGGGAGTGCCTTGCTCTTTACCTATTTAGGCTTCTGGAAGGAGACCATTTTGCCCAATGTGAGCAGCAGCCAGGCTCAAGGGGTCCCCCAGCATCAAGGCTCCCTCCCCACCTTGGTTCTTGCAATAAACCCTGATGTACATCCACAATCCATCTTGTGCAACAGAAGAGGATTCTGAGAGTTTGAGCTTTTAACTGGGAAGTGGCTGGGATATTATTACTTAGCAAATTTAAGTGTCTGCCATTCCCAGCAGATAGGGAGGGGCTTGTGGGAAAGATTAGAAGAGCTAAAGAAAAATAAAGACACCTCACTTTCTTTGTACATCCCAGTGAAAAGAGTAACAGCAACATGAGGGCAGTGACATAGTATACCTTGTTGTTGTCTTTCCCTCCATTTCTAGAACACTGCCCAGCACATGACAGGTGCTCTACTGGGATGGGCAGAGTAAGTGAATTTTCCACCCATTCCAAGCCAGACTGACTGCAGCAGTGAGGGTCTCCCTGGGCACACCTGACCTCCCTCCCTGAGAAGTGGCCTCAGGGGCAGTCTGAGACCACGTGCACAGACACCAAAGTGGTGAGTCGCTTAATAAAACATGAGTTTCTTTCCTAAGATCCATCAGCATCTTGTGCAGGAAAAAGTTACCTCATCAGAGTCATAGAACTTTTATTAAAGCAACAATAATACTGTGTGTTAAGGTCTGTGTTAAGCACTTTATTTCATTTATACCTGAACATACAACAAATACCTCAAAGTCAAAGTCACCAGCTAATTCTTTATAATCTGCCATCAAAACATATCTGGAACGTGACTCCTTTCTCACAAATTCTGTCACTGCCATCCTTGACCAAGGCACCAGCATCTCTTCCCTGGACAACCAGAGCAGTCCCCTCCTTAGTTCACTTTTTGTTCACCACATTCCATTCCCCACATACCAGTCAAGATGTTCTTCTTAAAATGCAAATCAAATCATGTAAGCATCCTCTCTAGAAGAAAATCCAAACTCCTTACCATGGTCACAAGGCCCCACGATTACAGGCCCTCACCTGCCAACATTTTCTCCCTCCTTCACCCTGTTGCAAACACACTAGCCTTTGACTGCATTAGGGTCCAGGCTAGGTTACTGTAACCGAGACTCCAAAACACAGTGGCTTAAACAGACAGCTGCTTATTTCTCTCTCACGTCACTGTACAGAGGTAGGAGGGCAGTCCAGACGGGCGAGGGGACTCAGCTCCAGGAGGTCACGCAGGGACCCAGGAACCTTCCACCTCGCTGCTCTACCATCCCCCAGAGTGCTGTCCTCGCCTTCCTGGTCGAAGCTGGGTCACAGCCACATCTGTAGCCCCTGGCTTTCCACTGTTGCTACTTCCTGGGTGCTTCGGTATCCCTGGTTTGTTCCCTTAACCCTGCTCACACTCTGTATGTAGGCCATCAATATCTTTTCATTTAAACCATCCCTGGTGAATTCTGTCCCTTTTTGACCCCTGACTGATAAGGGTTCACTGCACACAATATGTCAAAGTCAACCCCTTCCTAAAATTGAGCTCAGTCCAGCCCATATATATATGTGTGTGTATATATATTTCTATATATATGGGTGTATGTATACATGGGTGTGTGTATATATATTTGTATATATGTGGGTGTGTGTATATACATGGGTGTGTGGGGTGTGTGTATGGGTGTGTGTATATATGCGTGTGAGTGTATATGTGTATATGTGTGTGTTTTTCCCCATCCCAGACGATGCCCCCAGATCTAACTGGAATTGGCTCAAGGTACCTGTCATGACTAAACTATCATGGGTTGGCTAATGCCAATGATCGAACTAAAAATGCCCATGACGGTTTGCTGAGTGCCTACTGGGTTCATGGATGACCAGCACATTACCAAAGGACACTCCCATCAAGCCTTCTTCCCCCATTGCCAAAGTTGGCCTTCTCGGACATTTCTGAGTTTCCGGGCTCTTCTGGGCAACCCTGGCCCCTTATGCACCCCCAACACAGCCCTTGCTCAGCGAGCTGCCGGTGGGTGCTTAGAGGTCTGTTTCCCCACTGCTCGGTGAGTTCACCCAAGGCAGGCCCTGATTTCCTGCCTCCGGTCCCACCACCTGCTTCTACAACAGGGCCTGGACACAGAGTAGGGCATCACTTCAATAAACATCTGCTGCAACGACAGGGGGATTTCAGCTCCTAACCTAATGGTTTATTAATTTAATCCTCTTTAGGGATTTCTTAATCCGTCCAATGGGAGATAAAACAATTAACCAGAGTTGAGGGAGAATGAGAAGAGCATCAATGCTTCTTCCAAGCCAAGAGCTTCACATGCATTATATTATTTAATCTGCATGGTAACCCCATAGGTAGATCCTGTTATCAGTCCCAACATACAGGTTCAGGGAAGTTAAGGGACTTGTACCAGCCCAGAGCTAAGTAGCAGGGGCAGGATTTGAACCCAAGTCCTTATGTTTTGAAAGCACATGCCCGTCCCTCCCCTGCTCTCCTGCCTCCCACACACGAATCACACTGTCAAGCCTCATCAATGTCACTTTGATGCACTAACAGGCCGTGAAGAGGAAACAGCCATCTATCTGTAAAATAAATAAGTCCTGGCGTGAAGAGAGAGGTGCTAATAGAGATGCAATTTACCCATTTGCTGAGATCACTGACAGACTTGAGCAGGGCTCAAACGGCAATCTCCTGGGAAAGGGGGGAGTCTGGGAGGACCACAACCCACAGCCCACGCCCTGGGTTCTAAGGGCTCCAGAGCCCTCCAGCGCCCTCCAGCAGGAGGTTGGCAGCAGGCACTCCAGTGTTTTGACAGCCAGGGAGATAAACAGAGGTATTGATTTCAGAGAAACATCCCCGGCCCTAGGCTTTCTTTCCAAACATGAAGTTCTGACATCTCTAGGCCATCAAAGTCAAGAGTGACAGCTCCACAACAGACGCGGCCCTGCCGGCTGCCAGCAAACTCCCTGGAGAGCCACAGAAACCTCCAAGGCACCCACACAATGGGCTTCAGGAACGGGGGACAACCCAGGCTGGAAGGAGGCAGGTCAGGTCTGGGCAAGAGGACAAACAGAAATCCCCATCCTGATCGCCATTAGCACAATGACTTGTCTCACTGTCCGTGATCTAGACCTCGGCTGGCCAGTATGGGAGCCCCCAGCCCCGTGGGGCTATTGAGCACTTCAGATGTGGCCGGTCCAAGCTGAGATGTGCTGTAAATGGAAGATACTCAGATTTCACATGGAAAAAAGAACATCAAATATCTCAATAATTTTCAAATTGAGTATTGAGTACATGTTGACATGATAATATTTGGGGCATAGTTAAATAAAATATATATATATATATATATATATATATATATTTTTTTTTTTTTCTGGTACGCGGCCCTCTCACCGTTGTGGCCTCTCCCGTTGCGGAGCACAGGCTCCGGATGCGCAGGCCCAGCGGCCATAGCTCACGGGCCCAGCTGCTCCGCGGCATGTGGGATCTTCCCGGACCGGGGCACGAACCCGTGTCCCCTGCATCGGCAGGCGGACTCTCAACCACTGCGCCACCAGGGAAGCCCAAATAAAATATATTATTAAAATTAATTTCACCTGGGGGACTTCCCTGGTGGTCCAGTGGTTATGTGCTTCCACTGCAGGGAAAGGGGTTCAATCCCTGGTTGGGGAACTAAGATTCCACATGCAGTGAGGCAGGCCAAAAATAAATAAATAAATAGATAGATAAACAAATAAAATCCTTCCTGGAAAATTAATTTCACCTGTTTTTCACTATGTGGCTACTAGAAAATTTTAAATTGCATACATGGCTTGCATTATCTATTGGACAGTGCTGATCCGAAGGATCAAAAATTAAATGTAATTGAGGTCTTTCCTGGTGGCACAGTGGTTAAGAATCTGGCTGTCAATGCAGGAGACATGGGTTCGATCCCTGGTCCGGGAAGATCCCCCATGCTGTGAAGCAACTAAGCCCGTGCACCACAACTACCGAGCCTGCACTCTAGAGCCCATGAGCCACAACTACTGAGCCCGCGTGCCTAGAGCCCGTACTCCGCAACAAGAGAAGCCACCGCAATGAGAAGCCCGTGCACCGCAACAAAGAGTAGCCCCCGCTCGCCGCAACTAAAGAAAGCCCACGCGCAGCAACGAAGACCCAATGCAGCCAAAAATAAAATAAAATTTAAAAATGTAATTGAATTCAAAGTGAACAAAGGTAAATTTTTTATCAAAATGCAAGTTAAATGAAAACAATAAAACATGAAAAACATTTCCATGTACATTTTCAAAAGAGTTCTTTTTCTAAAATATTCAGTTTCTATTAAAAGCAAAAAGGAATATGTAATTATTGAATATCAAAGTTTTAAATCAAAATGATCTAAGTAAACCTCAAAATCTTAACTCACGTCTTTGAAACCTTTGTTAAATCTTATAAACGACTGTTACAAAAATAAAATGATTGACAATTCTAGTAGTCAATGTAAAGAACTGGCATTTTGCTTCACATTTATTACATCTACACCTACATATATATGCTTTAGAGAAGCCTATGAATTGTTTAATGCACCAAAATATCCCTCAGCTGTTGTGTGACTGTTGCGAACACCACAATAATGCCAGGTCACCTCCAGAGCCCTGGAGCAGAACACAGACGCACAATGGATGCTCGGCGCTACCAGGTTTTCAACAGGATAAGCTGTCTGTTCTCTCGGCCACGGGCTTCCGTAACTCCAATCCTCCCTGGACCCCAGATTAGCAGCAACACAACCCACCGACCTTCACCTTCAAGGAATTCAGACCGGTCACCTTTTGTTTTGAGGACACAGAGTAAGGGAAGGGGAAACACACTCTCTGCGGCCTAAGTGGTGTTCGTCACAAAAGTGGATAGAGTTACAGATCACTCTTTGCCTGTGCTGAAAGCCAAATCCCAGGTGGATGAGGCACCAATATCCTTTTTATTTTTAAATTTAACACAGCAAAGTTCACTCTTCTTAGTTTTACTGACAAATGCGTATAGTTGTGTGACCACCGCTATGACCAAGATACAGAACATTTCCCCACCCCCCAAAAATCTTACCCGGGTTTGGTATTGCTGGGCTCTTGTTTGGTTTTAGCTATTCTAATGAGTGCTTAGCAGCATCTCAATATGTGTGTGTGTGTGTGTGTGTGTGTGAGAGAGAGAGAGACAGACAGACAGACAGATGCATGGACCTCTAAAAAACAAGCTCAAGGCAGGGGCTCCTGCTTCCAGGGTCTGTGGATGATATTGTCTAAGGGAGTCAAAAAATTCCCCTCTTGGATTGGTGACGGTAACTTATCTAGAAAAATGCCATGGTGGGCTTTTTGATGAGAAAGGGAGGCCCCTAGCTTAGCCTGCTGGGAGGTTGAGACTAAGAGGGAGCTGACCTGTTCGGCATAGTCATCAGAGAGGAGGAATCTGGAGCCTTTTGAAGGAGCTCTAGATTAGAGGGGAAGAGGCCCAGGATGGAGGAAAAGGAAAGCTACGACGATTGTATACACAGAGAGGAGCCTCGTGAACATGGCAGGTACAGCGACGGTCGTCTCTAGAGGGAGAAATTCCCTGGGAAGGGGGCCCAGACAACAATTTTCTAAGAATAAGGAGCTCAGACATTGAATTTGGAGTTGTCTCCTGTTCTGTGCTGTGGTCCCCTCCGCCGCATACAATGGCGCTGGGTGGGTTGGTGCTTTGGAGGAAGAACAGAAGAGGGTGGTGTCACACTTGGGGTGAGGTTGAAGGAGGGTGAGGCTGGCGGGTGCCAGTGAGGTGGAGAGGCAAGAAGGCTACAGGGAAACTGACTCAGGAGAAATGAGAGCCATCCTACCTGTACTTCTCCCAGAGGAAAGCAGTCCTTCAAGATGCTGTGGAGGGTTCTGGGTGGCCTGCGGAACATGGGCCTCAGTCTGTTTGCTTTTCTTCTTAATATCAAAGAAGAAAGACACTTCTTGGAGGGCAGAGGACTTATAGCCATCAGACTACACACATCTGCAGCCGAGGTGGGAGAGCACCCTCTCCCCTGGGCTCTAGCTAGATTCAGCATCCACATAAAGTCAGGTGTCCACAGAGCACTAGAAGCCTCTGGAATTTTTCAACCCAGAAAAGTCATGGATTATTAAATCTCACGTATTAGTTTCCTGCTGCTGCTGTAACAAACCACCTCAAAGTTTGTGGCTTAAAGCAGCACTTATCTTCTTAGAGTTATGTAGGTCAGAAGCCTGACATGGGTCTCACTGGGCTAAATCAAAGGGTTGGCAGGACTGCAGTCCTTCTGCAGGTTCTGGGGGAGAATCCGTTTCCTTGCCTTTTCCAGCTTCTAGAGGCTCTTCTTTGGCTTAGGGCCCCTTCCTCCATCTTCAAAGCCAGCAACAGGGAGCTCAGTCCTTCTCATGTGGCATCACTCCACCCTCTTCTTCAGTCTCTCTCTTTCACTTCTTTTTTTTTTTTTTTTTTTTTGTGGTATGCGGGCCTCCCTCTGTTGTGGCCTCTCCCGTTGCGGAGCACAGGCTCCGGACGCGCAGGCTCAGCGGCCATGGCTCACGGGCCCAGCCACTCCGCGGCATGTGGGATCCTCCCGGGCCGGGGCGCGAACCCGGTTCCCCTGCATCGGCAGGCGGACGCGCAACCACTGCGCCACCGGGGAAGCCCCTCTCTTTCACGTCTAAGAGCCTTTCTAATTACATTGGGCCCACCTGGGAGATCCAGGCTACTCTTCCTATTTTAAGGTCAGATGATTAGCAATCTTAATTCCACCTGCAACCTTCATTCCCCTTTGCCTTGTAGCATAACCTATTCACAGGTCCCAGGCATTAGGATGTGGACATCTTTGGGGGTGGGGTGGGGGTGGGTGTATTCTGCCTATCACACCTTGCCAGTGGGCCTAAGTGGGATTCTGAGCCAGAGAAGCTGGGACAAAGAGGAATGTCTACCTACACGTGAAAATGGAGAAAGTAGAGGGAGATTCTGGGGGAAGGGCGTTTGCTAATGAAAATCACATGGGTCAGAGAAGGCGGTGGTGTCGGGGAGAAACCTATGTCAAATGTTGCCGTATGTAAGTTCCTAAGAAGCTACAATGAAAATGACAGCTGTTTCTACAGATCGCAGTTTATCTGCACTAGGGCAGCTTGCTGTTGCACAGAATCCTGGTGGACTATGCCTGGAGTCTTGAACAGTTGGAGACATCTCTGAGTCCAGCTGATGGTTACCTGGCTGGCTCCCATCCTTGCATAATGGTGTGTTTGCTGCGTCCACACAAGGCAGCTCTTGGGGCATCTACCCACGGCCTGAGCTCTGCCCTGAGAGTTGCGCAGAGAAGGCTGTTGTTTCTCACAGGTCAGCCCTTCAGCTGCTAGAAGACTGACCAGGTGTCTGTTGCTGCTAGCACCACTCTTTTCTAAAAACCTCTTCCCAGGGCTTCCTATAGTTCCTCATAAGTAATGATGTTGTTTCCACCCTTCCCCACCCTGGTCACTCTCTTTTGGGCATCCTTTAATGTGTGAAGGATTGGGGGCATGCGGGGTATGGGGAGAGGGTCACCAGTCTTCTGGTCACAGCATTTAGGGGCTACTCTAATGGAGGTGATAATCCAGCAACCCACCTCATTCTTTTCTTGGCTTTACTAGGCCACCCTTCTAGACAGTGTGAAATATTATTCCCCTCTCTTATTGGTTATCTATCAACCTATCTATCTATCTGTCTATCTCAGATGTCTTTAGGTATTTGATTTTTTGCCCCCTCTCAACTTATATCTTCAGCAGCTTCTCTTGCCTCCTTAGCCCTTACCTTGGGCTGGGGTTGGGGCTAGGGCTGGGACCGGCCCCCCAGGCTCCCAGCTAGATGGAAATCTTCCTTCAGTCTTTGTCAGATCCAGCATCTCTGCTCCTCTAGTTCTTGGGGTTATTGCAGAAGGGGCTTTGACCCTCTGCTCTCACTCCAGCACTTGACAGAAAGGACCCTGACATTTTGACCTCCTTGTACACTTAGATCCTGAGCACTCTGCCTCGTGAATATTCTCTGCACCAAGAAATCAATAGAAGCAGTCTTTTCAGAAGTTTCACGATGAAAAATACCAGAAGAAATAATCACCCTAAATAAAACTGCCAGTAGCTAAACATGCAACTTGTGAGGAAGGTCTTTGGTTTGCTGAATACAAAGTCGCAGAGGCCAATATAATGACCCCAACGTAAAAAGACCCTATTAAGTGAAGGATGTGGAGAGACTGGGGACCCCCTTCCCATTCCCCCTAATCCTTCACACATTGAAGGATGCCCAAAGAGGGTGAAAGGATGGGGAAGGATGGAAAACCACGTCATTCATTAACAGGAACTATAGGAAGCGCTGGAAAGATTATACTATAAAAATAGAGGAGCCTGGACAGGACTACCCCCCTTCAGCCCTAAAAAGGAGGACCATAGTAGTAGGAGCGGTGGTGGGGATCCTGGAGCAAAGAAGGCTGGAGCCAAAGAGGCAGGAGGTTGAGAGAAGGAACCGCCAAGAAGAGAGACCTGGAAATGACTGTTGAATTGGGAATATTTTTGGCACCCTAATACCATCCAGCATTCTTTAAATGTTTAGCATGTGCCAGGCATTGTGCTAAGTACTTTCCAAACTTTATCTCATTTACCCCTCATAACAACATAAGAGGGCAACATTATGATTATTTTCCCCACTGAAGTCCAGGCGGATTGGACACTTGCTGGAGGTCCCACAGGAAGTGACACAATGCAAATGAACCCAAGCTTCCAGAGTTTCTCTGGAAGGCGGAGGTGTTTCATTGATCGCCCTGCATGATGTGGCATTCATTCCAACCACTCTCCAGAGACGGCTCCACAAACTCCCAGAAAAGACTGGAGTGGAGAGTTCTCCAGGCTGGGTGGCCCCCGACCCTCCCACAGGCTCTGTGCCAGTGGGCAAACCTCCCCCGTTCCAGCTGTTCCAGGACAGAGCCCTGGGCAGGGCTGAGCAGCCACCTGGCCTCGTCCATCCCAAGAAAACAAAGCTGGGAAATTCCCCCTGCCTGTCCCCGCCCTGGTGCCTGCGTGTCCTGCCTCTGTAGCCGGGCCAGGGACAAGCGTGTGGGCTTGTACAGAACTCCCGAAGTCAAAGGTTTCAGGTCACACTGGCAAATCATTTTGCGAGCAGATGCCACAGGTCTCTTCTCAGACTGGGCAGCTCACAAGGTCAGCGTCAGCAGATCTGACCCTAAAAATAGGCTCTTGGATGCCAGTCGGGGTGGCTGGGTGTGCTGCTGCCACACACCCCACAGACCAGCACCTCCTGACCTGGCCAGGACCCGGTGCGCACAGGTAAGCCCCTTTGGTGGGAGGCTGGCACCTCTTGGGTCCAATCAAATGTTCTTTGGGCGCCTGGGTGTGGGGATTAGAAGACCCCTTTCCACCCTGTTTCTGGAGAGGCAGAGAACAGCTGACATCTTTTCCGTTTGACAGGCTTCTTCTTGCCCCGTCTTTCCCTAGAGACTCCAAGAAATTTTTTCCACTTCCTTTCCTCTAAATCTAGGCTTCCAGTTCAATGACCATTTCTAAAGGATAATAGGGCAGGTTAAAGCTCATCGGGCCCTTCTGAGGCCCTAGATGCATTGTATCGCATATCATATTCCAGCAAGGTTCTCCATTTATCCATTTAGCCAGTAGAGGGGAAAAAAAATCTCAGCGGGAGGTGGGGGCGGAATGGAGATACCGGTAGTGACTCACATCAAGCGTAGGGCAGCACAAATTACAACTAAGTCCTCCAAACCCCAGGGGTGGGAACTCTTCCTGTGTCCTGGGTAACGCTGGGCATCCTTTGGACAGTGACTATTTTTGAAGCTTTTCCCAGTCCTGGTGGGAGGATGGGGTTGGGGATGACTGCTCTGGTAGAGACGGGGAGACTGGGTCACCGAGGGACTTGGCCTCTGGACCAAGACAGCAGCACGTGTAAGCAGGATGGTGGGAAGATGTCTTGTGTCTCAGACCAGGGCTCTCCCATTAGATCCTGGGCCCTTGTCCTGAGGCCCCAGTGGCCCCTCAGGGGCCTGGAACCCAAGGAGTGGGGGGCTCTGACTGTTCAGAAAAGCTGAAAACATTCCAAGGGGAAAAACTGCTGAGTAAGATGGGAGAGGGCATGGGGTGTATGTGGGGAGGGGTCTCCTCGCTTCCGATCCCAGCGTCTGAGGGGCTCTGGTACTCAGTGTTTGTTCTGTTGCCCTTCCATTGTGACGCCCTCCTTGTTCTCTTCATGACACAAGCAGTTTGTTCCCACCAAATGACATTTGCAAACACCACCTGAAGGGCTTCTGACTGAGTCCCATACAAGGGAAGAGCCTTGGGTATTGGGGCGGCGGTGGGACGTGGGAGAGCGTCTGAGGGGTGACGGGGAGGTCGGAGGCTCTTCGGGGGCAAAAGCAGATCTGGGCTGAGGGTCGGGGGCGGGGGACATTGGTCCTCTACCATCTGATAAGCTGGAAGCCCTCACGGGGGACCTTTCGGTCCTGGGGTGGCACTGGGTTGGAGGGGACTGAGTCCTGAAGGAGGGTGGAGTTCCTGTGGCTGTTGACAAGCTCGAGGGGGACGAGGAGCAGAGAGGGGCCCTGAGGCCGGGGGCTTGGCTGTTAGTGTTCCCTGCAAGCCTGGCGACGCCCAGCTGGGTCCACTTGGGGAGGGGGCAGCCTGCCCTCCACGGAGCCAGGGGTGGCCTTCCCCCGACGCTGTGCAACCCCGTGAATCAGTAAGGGGCCCTGGCTGACCGTGTGCCAGGCACGGTTCTGAGAGCTTCCCTTCTAAGTAGTAGCTCAGGTACTTACTCCTCAGAACTGCGGCAGCCCTGGGCGGGGTGTACCTTGTTGACGTCGCTTCAGATGAGGAAACTGAGACCAAGGCCGTGGAGTGCTTTGCCCGACATCACACAGCCCAGACCGTAGTGAGGCCAGTGCGCCTCAGGGCCTGACGGCAGAGCCACTGTGCTTGGGTGTCCCTCCCGTGGGGTGAGCTGGGGGCGGGGGCACGCCTCTCTCTCTTGCTTCCGGCGGGGGCACGCCTCTCTCTCTTGCTTCCGCCCGGTGCCTGAACTCCCACCTGGGCCTCGGGGCGGCCTCTCCAGGTCCCAGTGCCGGGGAAGCCGGGCTGGGGGCGCGCGGGGGCCAGCTGCGTTCGTCCTCTTCAGCCTGACTCCAGGGTACGCACGTGGTGCTTGACTTTTCGCTTCAGGTGAGCCTTGATGGTTCTGGGCCTGCCACTTGCGCAGTAAACAGGGGATCAAGTCTCATCACGGCCTGGCATGGCCACCAGGTATCAACAGGCTGGAGAGAGACCTTACTCCTCCTCCCAAAAGCCTTGCTTGTACTTCACCCGTGAGCAAAGGAGCCCCATCACTCAGAGGAGGATGTTCAGACTCATTAGCGCCCCGACCCATTTGCCACAAGTACAGAAACCCTTGGTCCCTGCCAAACTGCTTTACCCCCGCTCCCTTACTCTCGGCTCAGCACTTAGCTCCCAACACAGTTGGGAATTCCCCACCCGCCCCCGCCACTCCTGTCCCCCTACATGACACGCTCTCCGAGTCCATGTCCATGTGTTAAGGACTCACGTTATCTCCTTTAACCAACAAGCAGGGAGGTGCCGATGTTATCCCCATTCTGCAGATGAGGAAGCTGAAGCCTGGGTATGTGAGCCCCCAAGGCCGGTGAGGGCTCTTCCACAACTTCCCACCGCTCTGGGGTTCACGTGGGGAGGGAGGCCTAGGCCCAGGCCCGCCCTCAGGAACGTATACCTTGTGACTAAGATATAGTGACCTATCTAGTGGCCTGGGTGGGGATGCTTGGCTGCCTGGGTTGAGGCCCAGTCATACCACTTACTAGCTTGGTGTCATGTGACTAAACTCTCTGACCCTCATTTTTCTCATCTGTAAAGTGGGGGCAGCTATTCCCTATCGAGGAGGTTTTGAGAGTAGATAATCACCAGGCACATGTTAAGAGTTACCGAGTGTATTGGTCATTTCGCTGGGTCCTGCCACGGCCTGGGTTTCTCAGTGAGCTTTTGTGGCATCGTTAAGAGGTGGGAGTGTGGCCTACAGCCTTCCCAAGGTCCAGAGCCTGCCCTGTGCAGCACTGAGACACCGGCCTAGTGAGTAACAGTGGTGGGGACAGGAAGTGAGAGGTGGTGAGACCATGGTGAGGGCTGCACCCCGCCAGTCTACCCCCCCCATCTTTCTCCACACCAGGAAGCCTCATGTTGAGGTGACACAGAGTGGGCAGTGATTCTCGAAAGAGCGGGCCTAAAAGGCCATCTGTTCCTGAATTCACGAGCTGTGTAATTGCCTGCAGTGTTTCCACCACAGCTGGCCTGGTCAGACATCATGGCCTCTTGTCTCCTGACCCAGAGCTTCCTCAGCCCCACTGGGCCGAGCACAGAGATCAAGTCCACCCCGGCTGGCTGCCTTGTCTAAGAAGGAAGCCACATGTGAGCATTCAGCCTCCTCACAGTTTCCAGCAGGCCCAACTCTGCCAGACTGAGATTGGAAAAATCAATTAGGAGTTCATAAATTACCACCCCGAAGCGTTTTGAAACCATCTGAAGAGTTAATCAAACAAGTTAATGACATCAACACCATCTTAGAAGAAATATTAAATTACCTCTTTAAATGAAGTCATTTCTGTTTTTTAAATAAAAGGATTTTCTATTAATTCACATAATTGCCTCCTATTAACATACTTGCCAGGATCCAAAAGAAAAAGTATCTGTTAAACTTGGATTGTGTCTGATACATTAGGAATTAAATTATAGCAACAAAAAATTCCTAGGGTTTTTATGGCCAGGTTTTAATTTTTTAAAAATCCCACAGCTTTTATTTCCTAGTTGGGATCGTTTTTGTAGATTTAAGATGAGTAAGGACAAGCATGACTTGCAGTAAATTAAAAATATGTATATGTATATATGTATACTGCTGCCAAATTCTGCCCCTCCACATACCCTGGCAGTAGGTATTACTCTCCTAACAGAGTAATTTTCCCAACCACAATAACATTTGTACCCTCCCTCTTCTTTCAAGGCACATTCCAAACCCAACTTGGGTGGTGTCATGGAAAAAATGCGGTACGCATGCAACACACACTAACTTTCCCCCATGAGCCCAATACATCAAGGAACGTAAATACGTGATATCCACAGACACGGAATACCTTCAAAGGAAGAGGACACATTTTTAAAAGATCAGATTATAACTGCTCTACTAGACCAAAAACTTGAAGAAGGCAGAGACCTCTGTGGCCCAGCCCATCCCTGGTGCTGAACAGAGGGATGTGGAGGCATGCGGGGGCGGGCAGGGCCAGGCCGAACATCTAAGGCGAAGTAAAAAAAAAAAACAAGGGAATTTCCTGGGTCCAGCGGTTAGGACTCTGCGCTTTCACTGCAGACGACTTGGGTTCAATCCCTGGTTGGGGAACTAAGATCCCACAGGCTGCACACGTGGCACGGTCAAACAAACAAAACAAGGCCACTTCCCATGCCCACTCATGACCCAAAGGAGCACCCCTGATGTTGGCTGACTTAGCCTAAACCAAGACCAGGGTAAGGCAAGTCAAAGAGCCCCAAGGGATGGGGAGGGATGCTGCCCTCTTCATCTGAGGTCTGCCTCCAGTCAAAGGGGAAAGAATCTTCTTTCAGAGGTGGATTTACCCCAAAGCTTCAGAACCCCTTGCACCAGCCTCTTCTAAGGCCCTGCACCTATTTGTTTTTCTTTTTCTTAAAGAAATGGTATACATTTCAGGAGCCATAAAACTTGACTCCCTTCTGGTTTCCCGAGAAGCACTGAGGGACTAGAATGACTTTGTGACACGACCTAGTCCTGGTTCTGCCACCAGAGGGCTCAAGGAGGACACAGGCCTGCCTTTGGGGAGCTCACACTGACTGGGAGGGCACTCAGTGCCACATGTGATGTAAAGAACGCCTGGTTAGGCCTTGTCCTGAAGGCCACCTTCCTGTGCCTCAGCCCGTAGGTTTAGGGTGCGCATCTACTACATCCAGAACAGTTCTCAAATACAACTTTCACAGGCTTTTTTCCCCCTCCATATACTCAAGTAATATATGTTCAGTACAGAGATTTTTAGAAAAGATGGTTCCTTAAAAAAAAAAAAGAAGAATCGCGTATAATTTCATCATTCTAAAATAAACATAGAGCCAGTGTTAATATTTTGGTGACATGTATTTTTGTATAAGAACAGAATCAGACTGTCCGTGCTGCTGCATAAACTTCTGGTCTCTTCTACCAGCACAAGCCTCTTCCCCTTTGATCTCTCAAACCCACCACGAACACAGCTGTCTGTCCTGTCTAACAATTTCACTGAAGGTTTGGGGTGACAAAGAGAGGGGTGACACTGCCAGGGGGCGCTGCAAAGTTAAGCATTAGGATCACTTTTCTCAGGAGTCCTGTGGCTGTGTGCCCTGGATGCTCCTCACCTGGCTGTCTCTGGCCCCAAGCCCTCCCTTCGTCACTCCGCAGCAGGGTCCCTCACACCCCTTCTGGGGATGTTCTAGAGGCTTGGGATGCCCCTTGGTTTCTTGCACGGAGTAATTTAGCTCTCTTTGTTCACTCCATCACTTTCTGAATCCCGCTTTAGGACTTACCTTTTCCCCAAGAAGACGATCCTTCAATTGTGTTTTTTTTGTTAAGCAGGAGGCCTGTTCTGTTACTCACACTCCTGGGCATGGCTACCTGGCCAGTCTCTGCAGGCTCAAGGGGTCCACTTAGGGGTTTAAGTTTCCCACTCAAATGAATGATGCATCTCTCCACTGGGCTTCTCCCATCTTCCACGTTAGAAAGCAAAAGAATTCAGGCTGGGTTTCTGTTTGTTTTTAAAATCGCCTTTACCCCTCTTGTTACAGCTCCATTTTATTAAAGAAGAGAGCGAAGCTCAGGGAGGATAAGATGTGTAGATCTCAGTCCTCAGTGATTGCTGGGGCTCTGAGAGCAGAGAAGAGCCACAAGCTAGTGAATGTGGGGAGAGAGGGACAGAGAGGTAGAGGAGCCCCAGGAAAGAGCCAGGTCCTGGGAACACGCAAGATGGAGTGAGAAGTCACAAGCAGCTTCCAGCCCAGACTGTTCTATTTGGCCAGCATAGTTAAAAAAATATAGACATGGTTATTTATTATAAAATATGATTATTTATTAAAAGAATCCCAAAACAGAAGACAGGAAAAAATCTCCCTGAGTCCTGCCACTTGCCCACAGTATTGACATTTTGCTGTTTTTTTTTTTTTCCTAGTTAAAAACAAGAACAAAAATATACAAGGTTGCTTTTTTCTTAATTGAAGTATAGTTGATTTACAATGTTGTGTTAGTTTCAGGGGTACAGCACAGTGATTCAGTTATATATAAGAATATATATATATATATATATTTTTTTTCAGATTCTTTTCCCTTATAGATTATTACAAAATATTGAGTACAGTTCCCTGTGCTATACAGTAGGTCCTTGTTGGTTATCTATGTTATAAATAGTAGTGAGTATGTGTTAATCCTAAATTCTTATACAAGAATATATATATATATATTTTTTTTTTTTTCAGATTCTTTTCCCTTATAGATTATTACAAAATATTGAGTACAGTTCCCTGTGCTATACAGTAGGTCCTTGTTGGTTATCTATGTTATAAATAGTAGTGAGTATGTGTTAATCCTAAATTCTATAAGGGTTTTTTTTTAATATATATAAAGTCAAATCATGGTGTCAAAATTATATTTTTGAATTCAGATTAAAGCCTTTCCTCACTGGGCAAGGGAAACCTTTAACCAAACACGAGCTCTACCATTGAAAAGTCTGAAATGGAGTCAAGATAGGGATCAAAATAGGGATCCCTATTTTGATTATTCCTGGAAATAGCTCCTCAAAGGCAAGGGCACTGTTTCCCAGAGGAAAATGGCGCTCCAGATCTTATGGGTCAAGTAACACTTGGCCCTGCATTCTCTGTTATCACAGTGTCTTTAAATGCTTTAAAATGAGCACTATCTTAGTTTGGGTTCCCTCAAAGGTGGACGCTGAGACCAGAGTTTGGGAACAAATTGTTCGTGAGGTGTTCCAGGAAGCAGGTAACTCCCTGACCAGCACAAAGACCAAAAAACAGCCTCAATCAGGGAAATACAGGGGCTTGAGTGAGGAAACCTTTTGTGTATGGGAGCTGTCCACTTACACCGCAGTGATCTCAGCTGAGGAATGTGACAGGACAAGGATAGCCTCTGTGACGGCTGCTTACTGACATAAAATTTTAAAATCAGCAGATTTCCCACAGAACTCTGGCTTTCTGACTTTTCATAAAACTATGTGACCATCTGGGCTCGCATTCCCACATGGAATGGCAAGCTGCCACCCCCTTCAGTGGGGGCATTTGCTCTCTACTCTGCCACAGTCCCCACCACTCCCTGATGTCTCCTACCTGAGGCCAGTAGTTAGGTTCTTGCTTGTTTGTTTTATTCTTTAACACCCAATGCGCTTAACTCCTCTATGTTACCTGCCTAGCTCGTCCAGGGAGGAGCCTGAGTCTGCTATCCTTTGAGGAAGAGGCAGGCTGCTGCTGCACATAGAGGCCACATAGCCTTCAAGTTGGCATTTGGTTTCCTGGGACCAAACCTTTAAATATGAAGCTGTAACAGGAACCTGGAGGCCTCTCTTGACAACCTGCCCAGCTCTCATTATGACATTTAGCCTGTGATTGATATTGTATGTGTCATCAAGACCTTGGCAGTTAATCTCTAGGTCGAATCTATGGAAACCAAACAGAACAGATTTGTCTTCCCCTTCCCTTCCATTTTGGCTGTGATCTGGGAAACAGACACTCCCGGCCTTTCTGAGATTCAGAGATTTGGGAGCCACGCAGAGAGGGATGCACACAAGCCGCCTTCAGGATTTGGAAAGATTACAGGTCTGTGGTTTCTGGACGGCTCTGTGCTTTATTCTCGTCCCCCATCCAATCTGCATGCTGGAGGATAATAGATCCCAGGGCTCCCTCTATGTGCCAAGCCGCTCTGGGTAGACCACACCACTTCCTCTTCTGTCTGGAAATCCAGCCGAGGCTTTCAGCACGGAGATGGGGATGGGGATGGCTCCTTCCACAGTATAATGAAGGAGGACCAGCCTCAGCAAGGGTGAGGTCAGCTTCAGGAATACAAGGAGGCGGGCAGAAGGTTCAGCATGCAGTTACTCCAGTGTCTCCCTAAAATCCCTTCTTCTGAAGCCTCCTTTGGTGGCAGGCAGGGTTCAAAATGGCCCAAACCTCTAAATTTAGGTAAATGGTGCCCAGCTTTGACTCCTTTGGAAACAAGAAGAGCTGGTGCCATAGACGGGCAGAACTCCAGACTTCTCAAAGTCAAGGCACCTCAGGCCTGCAGCGGGGAGGGCGTGACCACTCTCAGGAGACTGAGGTGTCTGGACTGGCTCCGCTACAGAAGTTTCAGGCCATCCCTTAAAATAACACCTCCTTTGGTGACTGCAAGTGCCAGCCGCCAGGCCCCAGAGTGAAGTTCGGGTCGCTCGTCCCTGCTGCAGGGGACTGTCCGCCCTGTATTCTGCTCCTCGCTCACCTTCCCCCGCCTCCAACTTAGCCCAAGGCTCCGTCCTGCCTCATCAGCTCCGACTGAGCCCCTAGCACAGGCCCCCCAGTCTTACTCGTTCACCCCGAGTCACTCCTTCCGTTCATTCACTAGGCCATTCCCTCATTCACCTTCTGCGCGCCTCTTATGTGTCAGACACCGAGGCTGAAAACAACATGAAGGAGCATCTTCAAGGAGCCTTGGAATAAGGCTGTCCAGCCCTTCCCTCGTCCCAGTCCCACACCCTCACTCTGGGCTAAAGACCTGGGTCTGCACGTCAATGAGAAGATGGAAAGCATATTGAGCACCGTTCCTACCCTTCTCTTGCCTCAGCAGCTCCTTGACTCTTTTTTTTCTGTTTTTTTTGGCTGCGTCGGGTCTTAGTTGTGGCATGCAGGATCTTCATGGAGGTATGCGGGCTCTTGGTTAAGGCGCGTGGGCTTCCCTCTAGGTGTGGCTCGCAGGCTCCAGGGCGGGTGGGCTCTGTAGTTTGCGGCACGCGGGCTCTCTAGTTGAGGCGCGCGAGCACGGTAGTCGTGACGCGCGGGGCTTAGTGAGATCTTAGTTCCCCGACCAGGGATCGAACCCACGTCCGCCGCATTGAAAGGCAGATTCTCTACCACTGGACCACCAAGGAAGTCCCGGCTCCTTGACTCTTGAACCACATTCTTGGGCAATTATTATCAAACTTTAGTGAGCAACAGACTCATTTGGGAGCTTGTTAAAATACAGACTCCTAGGCCCCACTCTGGCCTAGGGTGCAACCCAGGAATCTGTTTTGTGTTTTTTTTTTTTTGCGGTACGCGGGCCTCTCACTGTTGTGGCCTCTCCCGTTGCGGAACACAGGCTCCGGACGCGCAGGCTCAGCGGCCATGGCTCACGGGCCTAGCCGCTCCCCGGCATGTGGGATCTTCCCGGACCGGGGCACAAACCCGTGTCCCCTGCATCGGCAGGCGGACTCTCAACCACTGTGCCACCAGGGAAGCCCTTCCTGTTCTTTTTAAAAAAAAATTTAATGGACAATTTCAAACACAAAGAGGAACAGTATGACCTTGCAGCCATCATCCTTGGCAAATCCTGCCTCATCACACCTCCACCTATACCCCTCTCCCCGACACAATATATTATTGTATTTTCCAATAGCATTCTTTTTGAAGCAAATCCCAGACATTATATCATTTCATCTGTGAACATTTTACTACATATTTCCAAAAGATAAGGCCCTGAGGTATAATTTAACTGTCTTCTGAATCTCCTGCAAATTGGTTGCTAGATCTAGACTCTGAGGACTCTGATCAAAGATCCAGGTCTTCCTTTGGCAAGGCTGCTTTCGTGGTAGCGGTGGTGTGTTCCTCCATCAGAAGGCCTGTGACGTCTGACGTCTCTTATGCTGCCAGCAGTCAGTGCTCAGTGCCTACATCCATTAGCTCATAGGGTGTTGTAAAATGGTGCTTCCTTCCTTCTTTATTGAAGTTCGTCTATAAAAGAAAATTTCCCTCATCTACCCAGTAGTACAGTTTGCATCCAAGAGGAATGACAAATGCTAGATTCTTTCCTTTTACTGGCCTGTCTTCATAATGAGCTGGCTCTCTAGCATCTTCCAACAGTGAATAATTGCTTTGAGTATCATTATGATTTAAATGTTTGATGGGTTTCTACTAACTGCAGTTATTTTTATTATTCATGCTCAAATTGTCCCATTTTTGATAAGTGGGAGCCTCTTCAAGATGTGTTCTGGGTCTTTTCGATAGGATCCTAATGGTCTTTGAAGCTACTGGGGCTTTTTTACATTCTTCAAGTCCCAGGCCTGCCCCTCCTCACGCTGCACCCTCCACCCCAACCCCTGCCCTCTGGGCAATTATTTTTTTTCTCAGAAGACTAAGACCATGTGTTATAAACATCCTCAATTTACAGTTTTCCTCATCTCCAAAATGGAGATAATCATGGTGCCTGTTTCTTAGGGTAGTTAAGAAGATTAAATGAGTTAATAATTGCAAAGCACTTGGAACAGTGCCTAGCACACAGTAAGTGCTACATAAGTATTTGTTACATAAATGAGTAACGTTCCCTCCCCATCACTCACCTGCGCTCACGTTTCTCAGTCACTCCACCCTTTCCCCCTTCCCTCCAGTCTCCCAGCACGATGAGTATAACCTCCCTTCCCAGGCTGCCTGAGCATATCGGTCACTCAGCTCACAGAACACATGGTGCCCAATTCCTCAATGAATTCATTCCTTTGGGGACAACGGAAACTCTTCACCCATATTCCACCCGCAGAGCCTGAGAAGCTCTGCAAATACACGTTCCAATCTACAGACGCAGATTTCTAGCTTGGAACATCTCTTCCAAACCCCTGGTAAGCTAGCACAACTGCCAGCCTCCTAGTGTGAGAGCAGCCAGCGTTGACTTCAACTTCCTAACAAGTTGACAAACCCTCACACAGCCAAGTTTCCTTCCACCCCAAGATTTCCGAAGCCCCGGAATGTGTGTGGCTGCCCAGACCACACAGGCTCTGGATTTCCAGGTGTGCCCTTTCCACTGGACTACAGCTCTCTGCAGACGCTGAATACCACAGGCCTGGAATGGTAGGGACCTCCTGGGCCTTCTCATTCAGGTTCAAAATGGTCTGAGCCAGCAGACTCCGGTCACATAAAGGAAAGAGTAGGCACCAAAAAAGGGGTTAAATCTAAAAGAAAGGTGGCAAAGGACAGGCAGCCTGCAGGGATTTCTTAGACCTGAAGCCTGTTTGTGTCTGCAGCAAATGCCCGCGTCAGAGGGTGCCCAGCATGCTTGCTTTGCAGGAGACTGGAATCTTGGGGAAGTGTTGTTTAACTGCCATCATGGCGTTCCCTATTGACCTCTGTGGCCTGGGAAGAGGAAGCAGGAGCAAAACAGGCTGGGGAAATGCCTGCCAAATCTTCAGATCAGCTTATACCCTCCTCTTTTTTGTAAAGCCCATTCCCTACCTCTGTCCCTGCTAACCGCAATCCTGACCCTCTTTCATGACCAGCTGCAGAAAGGAAAGAAAATCCCTTGGCTCCAAAATGACATCCAGAGAACCGAAGACAAGCCTCAAGAATGCTTACCCGTCTGCCAAGAAGCTGCTGCCGAAGGTGGAGGAGGAGGGGGAGGCTGAGGATTACTGTACCCCCGGAGCCTTCGAGCTGGAGCGTCTCTTCTGGAAGGGCGGTCCCCAGTACACGCATGTCAACGAGGTCTGGCCCAAGCTCTACATCGGCGATGAGTAAGTGGCGAGGCCCAGCCTCACCTTTGGCAGCCAGCCCTCCCCAGGGCACAGCCCTCGCCACCTTCCTGCCATGAGCTCTTGCTTTTTAGGTTGGTTCTGAGAGAACTCTATTAGTTAGGGCTGGGTTTATTTTCCTATCACAGAAAACTCAGAAAAGGGGCTTAAGCAAGATGGAGATTCGTTTCTCTCTCACATAAAAGAAGTGCAGAGGAAGGTGAGCTGGGGCTGGCATAGTGACTCCAGGGTCACCAGGGGCTCAGGCTCCCAGGCTCCCAGGCTTGGGCTCCACCATCCCCAGGGTGTGGTTTCTTCCTTCAGGGTTGCTTCAAGGTCTGACAATGCTAGCAGGGCTCCTGCCATCAACCGCAGGATCCAGACCACTGGAAGGCTGCAGGCAAGGAAGAGAAAAAGGACATCTTCCTGAAGGGAAGTCCCACCCAAGACTTCCCCTGCCCTTAGCTGCAAAGGAAGCTGGGAAATGTAGTCTTTTATTTTAGATGGGGATAAGACCAGCAAGAATAAAGTCAGTTCTCAGGTGGGTGGCATAAGAGCACATCACCATATGTGTCAGGAAGCATGGGAGACCTAGCAAAGTTCAGGTCACTGTCCCCTCCTCTAGATTTTTATAGTCACCGTTCCCCACTCTTCAATTAGGAAGTGCCTACTGTAAATAATAATAATAATAATTATACTTATCCTTTATTGAATACTATGTGCCAGGCACTGTGCTAAGCATCTTGCATGCATGACCTCACTTTATTTTCACTACAGCCCAATGAGAGGTCATCTAATTACTCCCATTTTAAAGACAAGGAAACTGAGGCACAGAGCAGTTAAGTAACTGGCCCAAGGTCCACAGCTCAGTAAGTGGCTGAGAGCTGGGATTCAGATGCAGTTTTGCCTAACCCAGAAGTTTTCATCCTGACTAGCACTCCTGCTCCTCCCTCCATCCCCCAGGATTCCAGCTCTCTGAGATGGTGCAGAACCACTGCATGTGTGATTTTTAATAAACACCTTGCTGCTTAAAAACCTAGAGATAGGGCTTCCCTGGTGGCGCAGTGGTTGAGAGTCCGCTTGCCGATGCAGGGTACGCGGGTTCGTGCCCCGGTCTGGGACGATCCCACATGCCGCGGAGCGGCTGGGCCCGTGAGCCATGGCCGCTGGGCCCGCGCGTCTGGAGCCTGTGCTCCGCAATGGGAGAGGCCACAACAGTGAGAGGCCCGCATAAAGCAAAAAAAAAAAAAACAACCTAGAGATAACTGTCTAGTCATGGGAAATCCAGGGGCAGAACCCCTTTTCTTTTTTTTTCTTAATATTTTTAAATGGAAAAAGTTATAAAAATTATATGCCCTTTTACACTAAATTAAACTAAATAGAGGGTTATAAAAACCAACCGCATAATCTCCCTTTGTCCTCTCTTAACTCTGCCCTGAGTAACCAGCATTAAGCTCATTTTATGTATGTTATTGCAAACACAAGGAAATATATGCATACATTTAAAGGATTTTTATTTCTTTTAAATAATTTTTAGCAGAAAAAGGAATTATACTCTTCTGTAATTTCAATATTCCTTAGTATAGCTGTACCATAATTTATCCAATCATTTCTCAGTTGTGAACATTGGGGAACGTGGGTTCCCCTAAATAGGGACTCTATTGTTTACTTTTTTTTTTTTTTTGGGCCTCCCTCTGTTGTGGCCTCTCCCATTGCGGAGCACAGGCTCCGGACGCGCAGGCTCAGCGGCCAGGGCTCACGGGCCCAGCCGCTCCGCGGCACAAGGGATCCTCCCAGACCGGGGCGCGAACCCGATTCCCCTGCATCGGAAGGCGGACGCGCAACCACTGCGCCACCAGGGAAGCCCCTATTGTTTACTTTTTAAAAAACAATAGCTTTACTGAGATATAACTTGCATTCCATAAAATTCACCCTTTTAGACTGTACAATTCGGTGGTTTTATTATATTCACAGAGTTGAACCACCATCTAATTTCAAAGCATTTTCATCACCTCAAAAGGAAACCCTGAACCCATTAAGTAATCACTCTCAATTCCCCATATTCCCCCAGCCTTAGGCAGCCAACAATCTGCTCTGTTTCTATGTATTTACCTATCCTGGACATTTCAGATAAATGGAATAATAATAAATGGCCTATTGTGACTGGCTTCTTACACTTAGCATACTGTTTTCAAGGTTCATCCAAGCTGTAGTGTGTATCAGTGTTTTATTCTTTTTTATTGCCAAATAATCTCTGTACTATTTTTGCAACTTTTCTGTAAGTCTAAAATTAGTTCAAAATAAAAAAGGCATGCATACACTTTGACCTCAAATATCACTTTCAGAAATGTGACTTACAGAAATAAGAGTACCAATACACAAGGAAATATGTACAACAATGTTTCTCATTGTTTGAAGTAACAAAAAAGGGGGGGGGAATCTGAATCTCTTATCTTTTAATAATAAAATATTACATAAACGTAGTAACTATATTGTTTTCCTATTTTAAAAGTAATGTAGGCTTCCCTGGTGGCGCAGTGGTTGCGCGTCCGCCTGCCAATGCAGGGGAACCGGGTTCGCGCCCCGGTCTGGGAGGATCCCACGTGCCGCGGAGCGGCTGGGCCCGTGAGCCATGGCCGCTGGGCCTGCGCGTCCGGAGCCTGTGCTCCGCGACGGGAGAGGCCACAACAGAGGGAGGCCCGCCTACCACAAAAAAAAAAAAAAAAAGTAATGTAAACTCATTGTATAAATATAGACCTCTTAGCTTCCCTATTTGTAACAGGTTAGCAAGAGAACCTTCCTCATAGGGTTGTATGGATTGATATATGTCAAATATTAGTGCAGTGCCTAGTACAGAGTAAGCACTCAAAAAGTTTAGCTATAATAATAAAATAGTGATTAATGTAAGGAAGAAAACTTTTAAATATCTCAAAACAATCACCCAAGTCCATCACGCCAAGCCACGCCTACTAAGACTGCAGTACATTTCCTCCTACACTTTCTACATGATACATTTGGTTTTACATTCTTTTTGTATAGTTGTGACAATATTGATTATTCATTTTATCTTGTCTCTTTTCCACATAGCGTCATTCATAAACTTTTCCCTTATTACTTACTTCTCATATATTTCATTATAACAGTCACTATAATTACATATGTATTATATCAGATGGATAGAAGATCATTTATTTAACCACCTTCCCTACCATTGGACATATCAGTCACTTTCATGTTCTCACTTTTATAAATAATGCTGCAGTGGACAACTTTGTGCATAAACTTATTTTTAATATTTAGGATTATTTCCTGAGATCTGACCCTACAAATGGTATAAATAGGGGAAGGAGGATTAAGATTTTAAGATTTATACTGTCTCTGTGTCTTTCTCTGTGCTGTTCCCTTTGCCTAAAATGCCCTTCCCTTCACCTCATCTCCATGTCCAGATTCTATGCATTCTTCAAAGTCCACCCAAGTCACTTCTGCCATGAAGTTAGCTTTCCCAATCCCCATGGTGAGAAGTAAGTTTTTTCTCTCTGTATATTACATACTACATTTACCTTTCCTACAGCTTATAATAGCAACAATAGCCAAATTATATTGGATTCTTACCATGTGCCGTGCCCTGTGCTAGGCATCATTGAAAGCCCCCAACAACTCTATGAAGGAGGTACCATTATCTCTCCCATTTAAAAAATGAGCAAACCAAGGCTCATGGAGTTCATCCATTTAGTCAATCAGTATTTACTGGGCACCTTGCTAGGAGCTTTGGGGGATACAAAGAGGAAACTGAGGTTCAGAGAAATTAAGTGACCAGCCCAAGGGTACACCACCAGGCAGTGGCAGTATATATTCTCAAACCAGGATCAAGAAAATGTGGTCAGTCAGATAAAGAAGCTGTTTTCCAGCTGAGGAGAAGAGATGTGTAGAAATGTAACAGGGAACAGAAAGAGAAATAGGTAGTGGGTTGGAAGGAGCATGGGGTTTGAGTCTTGGCTCTGCCATTTACCAGTGTGTGATTTTGGACAAGTTATTTTACCTCTCTTCCTCTTCTATGGCAACAGTAACAAGGCTTATCTCACAGGTGAAGATTAAATGAATTAAAACAAGTGAAGTGCTAGAGTAGTAGCTGCCACATAGTAAACGCTCAGTAAGTGCTTGGTATTATGGATCTGAGAAAGCATCACAGGAGAGGTGAATTCTAAGCTTGGCTTTGGAAGATGGGTAGGATTTCAACAGAATTCTAGGCTGAGGGAACAGGGTGAGAAAAGGCATGGAGGTGCGAACAAACAGGGTGATTCATCTGGAACATTGGGGATGAATGCAGTAGAGAGTGTGCTTCCAGAGGGTCCGAGATTAAGCCAAGTTTGACTACTGTGTGATTAGCTTAGACTTAGCTGTGCTGTGATGACAGGTATCCCCAACATCTTGTTGGCCTACCAGAACGGTGGTTTACTTCTCCCTCATGTGACATGTCCATGGTCTCTCCACTCGACTCCAGGACTCAGGACTCAGCCCCTCTCTGGGATATTGTCAGGCTCCCGGCAGAGAGAAAAGAGAGACATGGCAAACCACAGACTGACTCGGAAGTGACACAAGACACTGATGCCCACATTTCACCAGCCAAAGCAAGTCCATGCCAAAGCCTCATGACAATGGGGCAGGAAAGTGTAACACACCCCTCCGGATGGGCAGCAAACACTCCAAACGGTAACACACAAGGTACCACAGCCACAGTTGTCTCCAGGTGCAGAGGCTTTGGGTAGGTCCTTTCACCTTTCTGGGCCTCTACAGATGGTTACTGAGAGGATTCAAAGAAATAATGGAATGGGAAAGCATTTTGTAAATTATGAAGTAACAGACAAATGCAAATGTTGTTATTATTGCTACTTAGTGAGAAAGAAACTTGGGAAGGTAGGTCAGGGCCAAGGGACTTTATTCAGGAAGCCACTGAGTGTATGAGCAGGATACAAATGGCCTAGCGTAATAGAGTGACAGACAATAGGGTTTGACGCAATAAGATACGCTTACTTCCTTGACATCTGACCATAAGTTTGCTTCCTTCAAGCAAGGGAATGTTACTGCCCTTTTGATTCAATCCAGCTCTGCCTAATTGAGCCCCCAAACAAACACACACGCACAGTCTAGGCAGGCTCCACAGTCAGTGTGTGTGACCTGCGTGCACAGCCCAGGAGAGGACCAAGGTCAGCACCCACCTGACCTTGTCCCCATCTCTGCTCAGGGTCCCTCCTTGACACCCACTTAACAAGGTTAACGAGACTCACAGATGCTTACTGAGAAAGAAGTTATTTCCACTGTCAATGCAACCACACCAAGGTTACAGCCTGGCTGAAAGCAGGCACAGCTGCCCGTGTCTCTCCGTCTCTTTGTAGGTATTGCCCAGAGCAGTGAAACGCTCATACTGGCTCCTCATGCACGAAGCCTCAGTTTTAATTTGACATTTGCATTTAGGTTGAGTTTTTCCATTCCCTAAAGCGCCTAAGATTCTTAAAAGCCAAGGATCTGAAAGTTAAGGTGGTTAGGATCCAGGAGTGAGAATGGGTGTCCTGAGGCAGCCAGAGCCACTGGCTGCTCCTGAAGTCTAGACCAACGATGCCTGGGACCTGCTGGGCACCAGACTGACCCCCAAGAAGCAGCTCACTCTTTCCCCACTCCTCTCTCCTCAAGCACAGAATGGCTGGGCATCTGCTCTGGAGCCACAACGTCTGGGTCAAATTACTGGTTCCCATGTGGCCTTGGGCAAGTCACTCAAGCTTTCTGAACTTCAATTTCTTCACCTAGAAGATGTGGATTCAATGGGTTAATACATCTGATTCTCAGCACAGTTCCTGGCACAGCCACTGTGTGTGAACTATTAGAGATCAGACAGCTTCTGGAAATCCAACTCACAGTGTGAGACGGAGGTAAAGAACAGTCATTACACTTTGCCACTCAGCGTCCCTCTACTAAGGGCAGCCTTGGGACAGAAAACACCCCTGGTCAAATTTCTCCCAGGAGATGCTATCATGAACCCAAGTCCAGATTGAAAGGAAGGAAGTCCCTCTTAATCGGCCTTCTCCAGCCTACTCCCTCCAGAGATGCTGTCCCGGCCTTCTAGGGACCCGGGTGGCCTAAGGCCTGAGGGGGCAGTACCACATCAAAGCCCTACACGCCTGTGGGTTTCAGAACATCTAAAGCATTTTCTCAATCTCAGCTTATCCCAAGGGGATCACCAAATGGGATGCCCGGTGACTCCAAGTGTCTGTTGCTCACCAGCCTGAGGAGAGCAGAGATGTCCCCCCCATCCTCCCACACCATCACCACAGCCTGGCGAGAAGAGGCCACTGACAGGAGAGGGATGTGGCTGGTGTGAAATGTGCTGGGTCAGCGGCGGGGGGTCAGTGCAGGCCAGGCAGCTACCTTTTGGTGGCCTCGTGGGGAAGTCTTCCTCGGGAGAGGGATGTGGCTGGTGTGAAATGTGCTGGGTCAGTGCAGGCCAGGCAGCTACCTTTTGGTGGCCTCGTGGGGAAGTCTTCCTCCTCAAGGGCTCAAGGCACAGCCACCCATTTCCCACAACTTGGTAGGGGGTCTGAATCTGCAAGTGGGAACCTTGGGGACAGTGTGGTGTACAGCGAGCGAAAGCCCTCCAGCAGGATTCGGGGCAGAGAGTTCAAGCCTCCAGTGTGGGTGGCCATTCCGTGTGGCCTTTGGCAAAACATCTTATTGTTCTGGGACTCAGTTTCTTTATTTGTAAAATAAAGGGATGATTTCCAAGGTCCCTTCCAGCTCTAAAGTAAAATTCTTTAAGAAATGTCTTATTAAATAAATTAGGCTTTATTAGGCTCAAGCACATACTTGTTTTATTACTTTTAAGTCATACAAATTAGATTCAAATTAGGTTAACCAAGGGTTGCCCTCCAGAGAGCCAGGGACCGGCATTGATGATGAGATAAGAATAATTCATCACCTCTTATCAATCAGCAGTCCCTAAATGGGTGCTTCAGAAGTGCTTGAGGATGCTTGAAAGCACTAAATTTCTGTAATTTAAATATTCTCACTTTAATCTCATTCACTTCTTCCATTTTCTGAGCAAATTCTTTTTTTTTCCTGTCTTGTTTCTCCCCAGTAGTCAGCAGCGGGGGAAATATCCTGGCTACCATCAAAGAGATTGTAAAGTCCCAGGCAGGACAGGCTCCCCATAGTAAGGCTTGGCTGCAACAGGATAATTGAGAAATCTCTCTTCCCTCTCACGATAGAGGCAGCCCTATAAGCCAACACCAAGGCTCTGCGAAGCTGCTCTGCTTCTGCTTGAATGGTGCGAGCCCTATTTTTATTATACAGTCGCCTCCAGGGTCTGGCTTTTGGTGTCATCGACAGCCAGCAGCCCCTCCCTATAAAGCCTGACTCTTCAAATGCCTGGGCCAGCTCCACCCAGCCTGAGCTCACTTGCCAGGGGTCTCTCCAGCTCACCGTTTCTGCTTTTCTGCTCCCAACCAGACCGACAGCCTCTGAAGCCAGTAGCAGCTCTGGGGCTGGCCTGTAGTCGAAGAGGCTGGAGAGTGAGGTGAAGGCAAATCAATGGCTGAGACGGTCCTCAGCTCAAGAGAGGACGTCTCACTGGTGCACCTGGACAGCTGCAATCTCTCCCCCCAGTAAAGAAAGAACTAATTCAGCCTTGAGGCACCAAGTAGAGCTAAAACTTGACCTGCTTCTCCAGGATGGGCAGCAAAAACACAGCCAAGGTTGACAATTTAACATGCTGAATGTCACCTGGAAGAACTAGAAAACCTGGACTCTGAGCCTCCAGGTACCGAAGGCGACTAAGGTACAACTGGGCACCAGTCATGGGCAAGGTGGCCAGGGTGAGACGTGGTGGCCCTGGCCCGGCTAGGCCTTCTCATGCTGGGTGACAGCTTTTCACCCAGCTATGTCAACCATTTCCTTTCATGGTTAGCCAAATGCCTAGTCTAGTGATTAGTACAACACCATTTCTTGAAACCAGGCTTCCCATGCATTGTCCTTCTCCTCTTAGCCTCCATCCTTGGAGGTCTAGAGCCTAGGAGGGTGGGGAAGATGATGGAGAGATTTCTAAGGAGTTAAAAACACTGAGAACACCTTATGTCTTTGCAACAGTCTCTCCTGAGAACTAAGGATAGAACATCAATAAAAATCATGGTATATATTTATCCACTAAGTGAATATATGTTATGTTCATTACTGAAAATTTACAAAGCACAGACAAAAAGAATATTAAAATTCCCTATAATTCCATTACCCAGAGATAACCACTGATAACACTTTGTCGTGCATCTTCCTATTGTTTGCCCCCCACCCCGGAATTTATCTTTTAACCTTTTAAAGAAACTTGAATAGCTCATCATTCAACTTTACAAGAATCTTGTAAGGAAAGTACTGCCAATGTAATTGGTTCTATTTAACAAATAAAGAAAACTGAGGGTCCCAGAGGGTCATTGTTTTGGTACATGCAGCAGTTTAAGCTTACAAACTACACCTGTGAGCCCTGTGCTTTCTGCAGAGCCTCACAGCCAAACAGCTCCATCATCAGCAAGTAACAAGAACACGCAAAAAACCAGACAGCCAGTGAATTTCACTTTCATATCAGGTGAATTGAGGGAGATCAAAAGCTAGAAGTGTGCCTGCTGTTTTAAAATTCACTTGCAAGGAGTAGGTGTGGTCAAGACTCCAGAGAAGGAGAAAGTCACCATCAGGGTCATGCCCACGAACTGATGTGCCACCACAAGTGTCACACGCATCAGAATAAATAAGGTGCCAGATTACAGGATGTGGGTCGTGGGCGAACAGGAGTGCATGATTAGGTGCGGGAACTCAGTGGGTCCTCACAGACGTGAGGGTACGGAGAACTGCCCAAGCTTTAGTGGACTTCCGTCAATGCCCAGTGCAGAATCCTGGCAACACGGAAGCAGCTGGTTCCCCACTGCAAGGCAGCTGGTGGATGGCTTGTACAGACGCGTACTTGCATGTCCCTCCTCCTCTCTGTGAGAGCACACATCTGTGGGAAATGGACTTCTGGGCAGGGGCTGAAGTATGTAGGCTGGGAATCAGGAGGGCCCCCAAGGGGTCCGAAAAAGTGGAATGCCAAGAGCTCTGCCCAGGGAGACTGCTCTTACTTGCCACTCCTCAACGTGGAGGGTATGCTGGTTAAAGCAAGTTTCCTGGAGGAACTCTGAGGGGCTGAAAGGAGGCTGGGCCAGGCCAGAGAAGGAGGAAGGGAGGGAAGGTCCCTGAGGAAGAAAGTCCCTTCCTTGGCCCTCCAACCCAGATTCAGAATCCAGAGCGAGGCCAGAGGTTCACGGGCAGGGAGAAGAGCTAAAGAGATCTGGGTCAAAAACAGGGATGTGGGGCTTCCCTGGTGGCGCAGTGGTTGAGAATCCGCCTGCCAATGCAGGGGACACGGGTTCGAGCTCTGGTCGGGGAAGATCCCACATGCCGCGGAACAACTAAGTCTGTGCGCCACAACTACTGAGCCTGCGCTCTAGAGCCCATGAGCCACAACTACTGAAGCCCGCGTGCCTAGAGCCCGTGCTCCGCAACAAAAGAAGTCTCTGCTCGCCTCAACTAGAGAAAGCCCGCGTGCAGCAACGAAGACCCAATGCAGCCAAAAATAAATAAATAAAATAAACTTTAAAAAATGCTTCCAAAAAAAAGTTTACAATATATCACCATGCAAAGTTTTGGAAACTGTATATATAGTATTGTAACCCCTACCCCAACCTTTATATGAAATATACAAATCTATTCATGGAAAAACAACTGGAAGTTTTTTTTTTTAACATCTTTATTGGAGTATAATTGCTTTACAATGGTGTGTTAGTTTCTGCTTACAACTGGAAGATCTTATATCAAAAGGCAAATAGGGGCTTCCCTGGTGGCACAGTGGTTGAGAGTCCGCCTGCCGATGCAGGGGACACGGGTTCGTGCCCCGGTCCGGGAAGATCCCACATGCTGCGGAGCGGCTGGGCCCATGAGCCATGGCCGCTGAGCCTGTGCGTCCGGAGCGGAGCCTGGGCGTCCGGAGCCTGTGCTTTGCAACGGGAGAGGCCACAGCAGTGAGAGGCCCGCATACCGCAAAAAAAAAAAAAAAAAAAAGGCAAATAGTCTTTGTCTCTAGGGAGTAGAAATACAGGTGTTTTTGTGTGTGGGGGGGAGGGAATATGTTTTCCACATTCTGCATAGAACATGTGTTATTTTTGTAATTAGATGACATTATTTTTATTTTTTTAATATCTTTATTAGAGTGTAATTGCTTTACATTGTTGTGTTAGTTTCTGCTGTATCACAAAGTGAATCAGCTATATGTATACTTATATCCCCATATCCCCTCCCTCTTGCGTCTCCCTCCCACCCTCCCTATCCCACCCCTCTAGGTGGTCACAAAGCACCGAGCTGATCTCCCTGTGCTATGAGGCTGCTTCCCACTAGCTAACTATTTTACATTTGGTAGTGTGTATATGTCCATGCCACTCTCTCACATCATCCCAGCTTACCCTTTCCCACCCCTGTGTCCTCAATAGGTTACTTACACCTAAGATTTTTCTTAAACAACCCGAAACTGTTGTTTAGCCTCCTGAATCACCTAAATCCTAGAAGTAACTTCTTAACCCTGCTTTTCTTCTGAGCTTTTCTCCTTCAGCAGAGGCACATTTCTTAGTCTTTCCCACATATCTTAGCAGGTAGCCCTGAAAGTTAAGAAAATTAAACAACGCAGCACCAAGCAGCACCCTCCGACCCCACCCCACTCCCAGTGATAGATGAGCTAGGTGTCTGGGCCAACTGGGGATCTACCTCCAAAACAGCCACTGTCTACTGAGAGTCACTCTGTGTATTTGCAAATCCCCATCCTGCCGTGGATACTACCCAGAGCCCTCAACTGGACTCTAAGTAAACCAAGATGGGGGAAATCTCCAGAGGGGTGTGTGAGGACACCACCTCCCCTTCTGGGCCCAGGTAGCCACAGAGCCCAAAAACCTGCAATGGGCTTCAGGATACCCACCAGGTCTAATCCTCCGCATGAGCCCCTTTCTCTCCCTCAGACACAGTCAAAACCAGCTCTGGTGGGGCGGCACGGTAAATGTAGAGGTGTCATGCAATGAGTCTTGTTGCATATATACCCTGATCCTTGACCCCCAAAGCAGCAAAGTGCAAACTGTTACTGCCATTTGATTATGTTGAAACCCAGCTGCGGAACCCAGCGAGACCAGTCTTTATGGTGGGTAGGAACTTCCTGTCAAGGACAGTTAATTTTAATTTTTCCACTGAGCTCAACCTCAAAGTAAGGTTGATTGCTACTCAGCAAGATGGCCTGCATTAGTGGAGGCTTTAATTGAGCGCAGATCTATATCCCCAAAGCATAATGTTTGTTGTATACATACTTTGGGATGAGGAGAAAAATGAAAAACAGACCTTTCTGAGGAAAAATTGAAAGCAGAATGGGTTTCGTAGTCAGGATGGCAGCCCTAAAAGCCAGCTGCGGGGCTTGGTGGAACTCCCCATCTCCCCACGCCTCAGTTCCCATGGGCTGTTTGCACGTTTCTAAAAGCTCAATGCCTGTGTTCAGGTCTCCCTCTCCCAAACACTGGACTCCACTGTGGTTCCTCTCATGACCAATAAAAAGCCCCAGGAAACCAGCGATACACGAGGGGCCCTGGGCCGAGGGACCATGGCTTGTGTTTCTACTTCATGGAGCCTCCCCGCCCAGGGTGTTGATCCATGTTGGCATCCAATATGCTCACTTCTGTCCACATCCTTTTACCAGTGGCCTTGAGATGAGTCCTCAGATGGAACGCATTGCCACTTTTAGCCTCTTACTGTTATAGTTCCAGACCCTTGTCTGGAAGGGTCACCTCTTCCCTGAGCTGTAGATCTGGGCTTTGTGCTGTTGAGGGAGATGTCATCTCGAAGCTCAGATGGGATCACCCTCCTCAAACACCATCAAAAGCTCTCCTTGACCCCCAAATGCAGATCCTGACATCCAAGCGCTCCATGGTCAAATCTCACACTCCCTCTCCAGACCTTTCTCATCTCTCCTCTCATATGCTATGCTCTGGCCAAACCAGTCCCCTCCTCCCTGCCCCCATTCCCAATCCATCAGCAAGTCTGCTGTAGCTTAGTCCAGCCACCTTCCTCTCTTGGCTGTATAACTGTGACAGCCTCCAAGAGAGCTCCCGCTTCTATTTTTTTGTTCCTCTCCAACCCATCTCCATGCATCAGCCAGACTGATCTTTAAAAAAGTAAACAATGCTCAGCCCTTCCTTAAACTCCTCTGTGGCATGTGGCATACCACATTACTTAAGAGTAAAATCCAAACTCTTCCCTATGGTCTACAGGGCCCACCGTGAACCAGCCCCCCTTTTCAGCTTCCCCTTGTACCACTACCACCCTTGCTATTACAGCCACACTAGTCTCCCTTCTGTTCTTAGCATTTGCTGTTGCCTCTGCCTGGATGAAACACTCTCCCTCCAACTCCTCCCCTGCCTAGGCCCTTATCACACCTCAGTCTTAGCTTAAATGCCGCCTCCCCGCAGGGGCCTTCCCTGACTACCTTACCAAAAACAGGACCACCGTCACTCTACACAGCTCTTACTGCTGTCTGAAATTATTTATCCACTGATTTGCTTTCCCCATCAGAATCTAAGCTTCCCGAGGGACCTAGACTGACCTGCTTATTGCTGCATCATCAGTACCCAGGACAGTGCTTGGCACACAGCAGATTCTAAATCATTACACTGGGGATAAATGATTGGTTACAGGAAACAATAAACATTTCCTGGAAGGCCTTCATCACCTCCAGCCTCCATCCCTTAGGTTGTGCTATTTCTTTGGCTGGGGCGTGCCCTTGCGTCACTCTTCCCCTCCAGCACCAAGTGCTGACACTGTAGTAAGGCAGGCTCAAAGCCCTCTCTCCAATAAAGTACCCCCTGGCCCTTCTAAGCCAAAATAACTCCTGCTTCCTTTGCCCCATGTTCCAAGGCCACCTACTTGAACGTGACTTTTACTCTTTGTTCCTGGAAATTCTTGGCTTCAAGAACTTCCTAAAGTCAATTCCAGTAACAGACGGCTCAAACAGCTCTCCTCTTCAGAACAGTGCTTTGCCCAAGTAGACAATGATTCACTTACCAAAGCAAAGGTTTTGCACTGTGTTCACCAATCTCTTGGAACATCAAGATTAAGAATTTTGCCAGATCCCAATCAAACCGTCACACGTAATGACCCATCTTTTTTTTTTTTTTTTCAAGTTTTTGTTTTTGTTTTATTTGGGGGAGGGCACAACACACTGGCTTGCGGGATCTTAGTTCCTCCGCAAAGGGATGGAACCCATGCCCCCTGCAATGGAAGGGTGGAGTCCTAACTACTGGACCGTCAGGGAATTCCCTGAATGACCCATCTTAAACCATTCATTTGAGCCTCAACCTCCAAACACTGTAAACATCCAGAGGGTTCAGAGGAGGGGCCCGCTTTAAAGAGTCTCCCCGAGGCTCTATGAAGGTGGCCCTCTCCCTTACATTCAGCTTTGCCTGATGAACAGGTTATTCTGATGGCCTTAGAGGGGATCTGGCAGCTGACAGTCCACTCCCGCGGACCACTGGAGTCTCAGCTCTTCTGTATTTGGTGAATGAAAGAATGAATGGACAAAAGAACAGGGCACAGTGGCCAAGGGGTAAGAGCAGGGCTTGGACTAGGGAAGTCCTTCATTTCAACAGCTAGGCCTTATTTTGGAAGCCGGAATCGAGAGCAGAAACCCGTGGGCTGCACCCGACTTTTCCCCAGATCCAGGCCAAGGCTCCGCGCAGCCGACCAGCCTCTTTCCCTCGCACCCAGGGCGACGGCGCTGGACCGCTACAGGCTGCAGAAGGCAGGCTTCACGCACGTGCTGAACGCGGCCCACGGCCGCTGGAACGTAGACACCGGGCCCGACTACTACCGCGACATGGCCATCGAGTACCACGGCGTCCAGGCCGACGACCTGCCCACCTTCGACCTCAGCGTCTTCTTCTACCCAGCGGCCGCTTTCATTGATGCTGCTCTCCGCTACGATCACAGTAAGAGACCTTCGGCCCGCGCACGGCCCCGCCCCCCAGCCCTAGGCCACCTCAAGGCCCCGCCCCATCCAGAGGCCCCACCTCCAGCCTGAGGTCCCGCCCCTCAGCCTGGTGGGAAGAGGCATCTGCACACTTTAAGTAAGCTCCTCTTGCAAATCCCGCCCTGCCAGGGTTGCTGGAAATGTCTGTGAGCACCACTGAGCTTGCTGCTGCTGGGGTTTGGCCCTTGGTTGCCGCTATGGGAAATCAGAATCAGGAGGGCTCAGAGGAGAGGCCTTTGGCCTGAATCTGTCTTCCCTAAGGCCCAGCAGCCATCTTTTGAATGCCAGGGGTGGTTGGGAGCCCTCAAAGGTGGGATGCTGCCAAGGTGCTAATTGTGCCTGGGTCCAGACCAGACTAATAGCCAAGGGCCTCGATGCTCAAAAACCCCCAGGGAGCTGACTTGAGTGGGAATCTTGGGGAGACTTCAGATTCTCCTGCCAGCCAACCAAGTTCATACCTGCCTCCCTCATCCTCCCACCCCAGTCATATACAGTCTAGTGAACCCTCCTGTAGAAAGCTGACAACCTATTCTTTCTAAGTGGCAAACTACATTTGAGAATCTGAGTTTTACACTCGTGATGTCCAAGTTTCCCGAAGTTAATTAACCATCTTTTAAATCACAGTGCTAGTCCTCGTACGCAAAATGCAGTTGTAGCGGCCCTAATCCAGGTAAAGTCTACGAGACTATTCTGGAGAGAAGGGCACAGTGTAGGTATGCATCTGGCTGAGCCAATATGCTGTGATTACTGCAGGATGTATCTCAGTGACATTCCACAGAGGACAGAGGGACTTCAACTCCCTGATCTGTGCTCTGACTTCAGCCCCATGTGTCACACCCTTTTATGGGGCCATCACATAATTCAGAGTATACAGTTACTAAAGGCCTTTCTTACCACAAGTGGTTGGGATTACAAGGCTCAGTGACTGACCAACTGGCCTGTTTCAGGAACTGCAACCTGCAGCTGGGCCTAGGCCACGTCTGCTGGACAGTCCCAGAGTTTGTCTTTATTTTGGCTCAGAAGGCTATGACAGAGGGAAGGTATAAAAAAAAAAAAAAAAAAAGCCCACAGAGCTGAAGTTCTTGTCTTAGGGGATACCTCATTTCAAAGTCATCCTTTTTATGAGTCTATTTATGGACCATCTTTTGAGTTAGGCACATTCTGGGTTTCCAAGCAGGATCAAAGAAGCAACTGGACTTTGACTCATCACCATAAGGTGAAATTCGCCTCACAGTATTTGAAGTTAACTGAAAACATATTTGACATGAAAAAACAAAAAGCTACCACCACACGATCCTTCCGATTGTGTTTAATGTGCTCAACTTGCCGTTACTATATCTTCAACCATCCCCTTAATGCAAGGGGCCTGGAAGGCTCTGGAGAAGACAAGGCTGCATTCAAATTCACGCTGCACAACAATGTGATTTCTAAGCCTTGATTTCTCCATCCGGTGATGAAAATATTTACCTTGAAAGGTTATAATGAGGCTCAGCAGTAACCCACAAAAAGCACTTAGCCTAGAACCTGGTGCACAGCAGGCTGTCAGATGCGTTTGATAAAGAGAGGTCTCGCACCACGAAGCACATAACCACACCAGCACGTGCACATCATCATAATAAAGTTTCCAACCCCCAGAGGGGGTAAAAAAAAGGAAAAAAAGACATTCCAACTTTGAACTACAGTGGTATGATACACGCATAGGACAGCCTGCCGGGGTCCTGGCATGCCATTTTAGAGTCTGCCCCCACTGCCGGATTAGGAAAGAATGGGCTTTGGGGTCCTATGTTTAGGCCTGGGCAGATCTCAGAGCATCGATGTGGGGATGTCAGGCTGGTGTGGATCGTGACAGGTAGACCAGGTGGTTGAAAGCACGTAGCCGAGAAAGGGTCGAGAGGGAAAAGCATATCCACAGGTCAGAGGACATGCAGGGAGTGTGGGCCTAGACCAGCTGGCTAGGGCTGGGGAGCAGGACAGGACCCTGTTGCCAGTGGGAGGCCAGACTCCCTTCTCTGTGCCCTTTGTATTTGCATATCTAAAGACTTCCTCAAGCTGAGGGCTCAAACCCCAACCCTTCAGGACCAGGCAGAGGCCATAAATGAATGACGCTGGCTGCGTGTGGCCGTGGGGTGAGGGGAGAGGGTGATTGTGGCTGAGCTGAGAGCCCCATATCCCCTCCCAAGGGAACAGCTGCTACTCAGTCCCAAGCGATGATTGTCTTGTGAGAATCAGTGCCAATGTGGTAGATCTGACTTTTCAGGAAAAGTCTCCAATCTGGATTTTAATGTAAAATTGCTCAAATTTTAAGTGTTGGCAACAAATTGAAAATCTCTTAAAACGCGGCATAGCCCAAACAAAAGAAACCCAGTGGCTGTCAGTCTGTAACCTGTGCCCTGAGTAGTCAGAGTAACAAAAGAAAAAGCTCGTCAGCATTGTCAGAGACTCCATACGTGGAGATGGCATGTGCTCAGCATGTATGGCACAGGCAGGAGGCAGCCTGGACGGGTCTAGTCACGCCCTGGAAAACGACGGGACACTCCTGTAGCATTTTAGGAGCCAGGCGCACTCGTATGTTTCTTATTATACTCTTGATGTAAGAGGTGTTGATGGACAGTGTGGCCAAAAGGCAAAGACATGTCTTTTTCCTCTCTCTGTCTTTCCTGTTCTTCCTTGGCTAGTTTCAGCTTAGTGTATCCCGTTTCCCACAACTGCTCCTCACGGCCAGTCTCCTCCCCTCTTTCTGAAAAGCATCCCTCGTGGTGCTGCAGAGCTGTACGTGTGGTCTCTAATCAGCCACATGGGGCCCATCCCTGTGTCTGCCCTACCCTGATCTGACCCTTCCGAAAGAACTCACCAGGCAACCTCAGACACTCTTGAAAAACCTTAGAGATAATCTAGTCCAGTGTTCTTCCCTGAGAGCTGGGGAAACAGAGACCCAGAGAAGCCAATGTTGTGCTGAGGGTCACAGAGTTAATCAGGGGCCAACGGGCATCACTTCTGTCACTCAGGCCTCACGGAAGAGTCCTTTGTCCTTATTTTGAGCATCTGGGGACTCTGCTGTATAAGAGGTCACCCAATATCATGGAAGGTGACACATTCCAGCTGGTTATAGGATCTAAAACAACTGAACTTGTCCTTCTTCATCAGAAAAAGAAGTACGGACAACATACTGCCTCGGGAGCCCCATTTGGACTGCCTTCACTGCTCCTGGCACAGCATCCTCAGAGCTGAGTTACTGTGGTTTTAATTTAATGAAATCTTCTAAGAAATCCCAGGGCGGATACCATGAGGCTCTAAAGATCAGATTTTAGTATCACCACTCTCCTTTTATTCTTTCTTTTTCTTGAACAAACAGTCCACAGGCTGCTTTGGAAGCCATCTTACAATCTATTATGGATACGGTAGGTTTGAAGAAATAAATGAAGTCTTGTGTTTGAGCAAGAGGCTGTTTCTCCGGCACTTCTGAGCTTTAATCAGACCAGATTTTCAGGGTATTTTAAGGGTATCCTGACCCACTGCAGCACATACAAGCCTGCCCCCTGGCAGTTCTAAAACATGCCATGCATCCTTTTTCTGAGGACTTCCATGTGTGCAGAACTATTTTGGGAGAAGTAGGAACTCTGCTTTTGCAGGTTCCAAGGTAGTGAGTGGGAGACAAACGGCATCCCACACAAACCAAGGAAGTCGGGGGGTGGATGGTGATAACAGGCTTAGCCTATACGTTTGATTTGAGTGACAGAGGCCCACCTTCTGGTTGCCAGTGAAAACGTGCCATGAGGTAAACAGTGGAGGTTCTGGATTTGGCTTTTCTTCATAAGATTGTGGGAATTCACCTTTTAGTGAAGGCCAAGGAGAAATATTTAATTGAAACCATCATTTTTCAAACATAAATCGTGGTCTATCAGTAGGTTGTAAAATCAATTTCGTGGCTTTGACTAGGACTTCTTTAAAAAAAAAAATTGAAAAGATTAGGAAAGAATAGAAGACGTCCGCGTACACTGCATGTAAAAAAAGCACAAATTATTTGTGAAACTCTTGTCTGATACACACATACCTGTGAAGCCCCCTTAACATCTAAGTCCTCTGGCTTCAGTGGCCTGGGCTTGAATCATGGTCCGGCCACTTCCCAGCTGTGTGACTCAGACACATTGCTTCTCTGCACTTTAGCTACCTCCTCGATAAAACAAGGATACTAATTTCATCTACCTCATCAGGTTGTTCTGAGGACTGACTACAACGAACATATAAAGTGCTTGGAAGATATGGGGTAGGCTGAACCCATGTACTTGTTAGCTGTGAATTTTATGATTTGCGGGGGGCGGAGGCGGTTGTCACACAAAAAAGTGTGAAAGCCACTGACCTAGAAAATGCCAAGCCTAACAATGCTCCCTTCGGCTTCCTCTGGTGTGGACCATGCTGTGAACAGGCTGAATGCAGCCTTCCTTGCATGTCTCCCGAACTCTCCTGAGAGCAGGTTTCTCACCAGCCAACGCTGGGCCCCAAAGGGTGGTGCTTAGCAGAGCCACAGAGCAAAGAGGGAGCAGTGCCCTGAGAGTCTGGGGACAGGTCCTCTACCCTAGGACGCCCACCAACTTCACACGGCAGACGGCATTAGTGCTGCTGTCATGAAAGCAAAATTCAGCTGGGAGGAGCTTCTGCTGGAGCGGAGGAACCCCATCCCCTTCCCCCTCTCTCTCCCCTCCCCCTCCTCCCGCTTAACAGACTTCAGGCTCCCTAAAGACTTAATGAACTACAGCTTTCGTCTGTTTCAAGTCTTTAGTCATGACAGAAAGAATTACCCTTTTTGCCAGGGGAGGAAGAAACGCTTTAGTTATCAGCAGAGCTGGCAAGGGGCCAGGCAGCCTCTGGAACAGTCTGTGGGGATTAGAATGCCAGAGGTAGACATTCCACTCCAGGAGGACAGTCATGTCCATGAGCTGGGCCAGCCGCTCCCAAACCCCACCCAGCACTGAAGAAGCCGCCCTGCTTCTTGCCCTCTGGCCTTTCTGACCCAGGTGCACGGAGGGGGGTGGTGGGGAAGGCAGCCACACTCTTGCAGCTCAGCGATGGGGATTGGAGGCCTGCATGGTTAGCCTGTGGAGATTCTCGTGGAAACGAATCGTGATAAAATTAACAGTTCTTTATGGGCGCCTTCTGTGTCAGCACTGTGTGTATGGAAAGGCCACCAGCAGGGTCCTTACCATAGGGCAGGGTGTGCAGGCCTCTCCAGCTGGGGTGGGTGGGGAAAGAGAATCCTGGTGCCTGGTATTGGGACCACTTGCACGGCTCATGCTGCCGCGGTTGCTGACCATCGCCGCTGTCCTGGGCTTGGTCCCATGAGGCAGGTGGGGAGTGGAGGTGAGAGGGTACACGGGGAGCCACGTCCATTCAGAAGTGTTCTTTGCCAAGCTCTTCTCATCTCCCGCTGGTGCTCCATAAACCCAGTGATGTCCATGAGTGTCTCCTTGGTCATCCTTCCAGGCCTCAGGCATAAGAATCAGGAACAGGGACAGCACTGGGGTCACACAGCTCAAGGTGCCCCAGCCAGCCTGACCCCAGCAAAGGGATCCCAGAACCACAGGAGAGGGCCGCCACTGGGATGGCAGTGGTGGCAGTGCTGGGGACAGCCAGAGACGCTAATCTCATTACTTTTTCTGTCCCCAGAGCACAGCAGCAAGTAGCCACCACACAGTAGGGTCTCAATAACAAGTTGCTTTGAACTATTTCTAGAGATGGCACCATCTTTCTGGGTGACCTCTAGCAGTCATTTCACCTCGGCTGTTTCCCCATCTGTAAAGCAGGGATGAGGATAATGAAACCTTGATGGTTGTATTAAGGATGAAATGAAGATAAAACATGTTGAGGTGCTCTGTGAGCTCCAGAGCACCACCAAATGGAGGCGTGAAGGATGGAAAGCTGGTTTTCATGGTGATTTCTCATTCGGCCCGGCTGCTGCCATGATAGTGGTGGATTTCTCATTCGGCCCAGCTGTTGCCATGATAGTGGCGGAAGGGAGCTTTTTTCTTGTGGAGGGCTTTCTGTAGTTGTGTAGTCGTGGCGAGCGGGAGCTACTCTTTGTTGTGGTGCATGGGCTCCTCATTGCGATGGCTTCTCTTGTTGCGGAGCACGGGCTCTAGCCGCATGGGCTTCAGTAGTTGTGGCTCACAGGCTCTAGGGCATGGGCTCAGTAGTTGTGGTGCACCGGCTTAGTTGCCCTGTGGTATGTGGGATCTTCCCAGACCAGGGCTCGAACCCGTGTCTCCTGCATTGGCAGGGGGATTCTTAACCACTGGACCACCAGGGAAGTCCGGTGTGGAGATGCTTCTAGATCTTCCAGTTCTCAAACTTTATGGTCTCAGATTCCCTTCACACTCCTAAAAATTACTGAAGGCCTCAAAGAGCATTTATGTAGGGTAGATCTATCAATATCTACTCTATTAGAAATAAGAACCGACAATTGTAAAAATGTTTATTTATTTAAAACTAATAAAGTGAACCCATTGCATATTAACATATTTTTATGAAAAAAATTATATTTTCCAAAATAAAGTAGGGAGAAGCATGGAATTATTTTACATTTTTGCAAATCTCTTTGATGTTAGGCTTATGAGAATCCAGGCGGGTTTTTTTTTTTTTTTTTTTTTTTTTGTGGTATGCGGGCCTCCCTCTGTTGTGGCCTCTCCCGTTGCGGAGCACAGGCTCCGGACGCGCAGGCCCAGCGGCCATGGCTCACGGGCCCAGCCGCTCCGCGGCATGTGGGATCCTCCCAGACCGGGGCGCGAACCCGGTTCCCCTGCATCGGCAGGCGGACGCACAACCACTGCGCCACCAGGGAAGCCCCAGGCGGGTTTTTATATCTGCTTCTGCATTCAGTCTGTTGTGATATGGTGTCTTGGTGGAAGTATATGGAGAAAATCCAGCCTTACTCAGATATATAGCTGGAGAAGGAAGGGATATGTTAACAGCCTTTTCAGAAAACTGTGGATATTCTTCTTTGATACTACACCAAAACTTGACAAGTGATAGCGTCTTAAAGGTGAGTTGTGATGTGGAATCTGAAACCATATCTATAAACTTCGTACTCTGTTACATGAAAATCCATTGGTCTCTCTTGCATTTTGAATGGATTTTTTACCCGCACATGATTTTGTAACATCTCACATTGGTTATGTGAAAAATCTTGTTCACTAAGTTATGCAGATCTTCCAAATGTTGACACTTTCACTGTACATTGTCAGAAGACACGTTTGTTAATATGACTGCCGATCTTAACAGAAAAATCTTAAGAGTATTGCGAAACTGTCAATCTCACAGTAGAAGTTTTCCAAAATTCTAATTTTTGCTTGAAAGCTTGCATTTTATCACTGGCAACGGATACTCTCAATTGTTTTCTTTGATGTGACAGGCTCACTTTGTTCACCTTCGAGAAAAAGTCTGCCAAATACCCAAGTTTGAATTACCATGTTTCTTCTGTCATTTACTCTTTTAAGTAAAAACGGTGTTTCATGAAACAGTGGCTAATTCAGCTTGCAACTCAATCTCCCACAAGCTTTTCCTTGAGATAACAATCGTACTTCGGTATGCAGCCAGAGTGCTTTATGTACACATCCCATTTCATCACACAGAATATTAAGACGTGTAACCAAGGGCTGAAATTCGATAAAATTAATTTTTACTGCTTCATCAAAGATATTCTTATGGGAAATTGGCTTGTTTTTTCCCCCAAGAGTGCTTGGTGATGAATGCAACGATTACTACTACAGTTCAGTGTCCCCGCCATAATTCACGCTAACGCACCGGCAGTCCTTCCCACCACTGCCTTTGTACCATCAGTGCAAATGTCAAAACAGTGAAAGAGACAAACACCACCATAGTACTATTTTGAAAATAATGTTAACTCCACAGATCCCCTCAGAGTACCTTGGGAACCCCCAGGGTCTTGGCTCATGCTTAGAGAACCGCTGATCTAGATGACAATTTGGTCACCTAAGCTGTAAGAATATTCATCCCCTGGTTATACCACATGACACAATAAAACTATTTTAATTTTTTTTTTTTTTTTTTTGCGGTACGCGGGCCTCTCACTGCTGTGGCCTCTCCCGCTGCGGAGCACAGAATCCGGAAGCGCAGGCCCAGCGGCCACGGCCCACGGGCCCAGCCGCCCCGCGGCACGCGGGATCCCCCCGGACCGGGGCACGAACCCATGCCCCCTGCATCGGCAGGCGGACCCCCAACCACTGCGCCACCAGGGAAGCCCCCAAACTATTTTAATTTTTAAAAAATCTGACCATGTGATTTTTACTGAATTGGCTTTGCTCACAGCTGATCTGAGGTTGCTCCCCCTTTTGACAGTTGAGGACGTCGAGGCACCACAGGCTGAGTGGCTTACCCCACACCCAGGTGGTTAGTAGCAGAACCGATCTCGAACCCAGGACTGCAAGAGACAAGGCCAGGGCTCTGCAGGCTCCTGCGGCCACGTGAATGCTCACAGACTCCACGGCAAGCAGACTGCACCCTCTGTCTCGGCCCCTCAAAGGGCCCTTTGGGACTGTGGGTGCTCTCTCCTTATCCGAGGTCAAATGCAGCAGCACTGCAAATGGTGCAGAAAGCCTGCATTCCTCCACAATCCACCCGCAGCCATGGATGGGATGGAATGCACGCCGTTTAAAGTGGATTATGGTTCATCCATACAGAGGAACTCTGTGCAGCCACAAGAAAAAATAACAAAGAGAGAACTCTTCAGAGACTGATATACAAAGGTCTCCAAGATATACTGTTAAATGGAAGAAGCAAGGTATAGAAAAGTGTGTAAAGCTTGCTACCTTTTGGGCAAGAAAAGAAGAGAAAAAATATGTTTTTGCTATGTATATGCACAGATAATTCTCCGGAAGAAGAAACTGGTAATACTTGTTGCTTTGGGGAACTGAGGAGGTGGGTGCGAGGGAGGCTTGTCAATGCCATCATTTTATACCTTTTGAAATCTGAACCCTAGTGGCTGCCCTATTCAAAATAAGTAAGCATTAAGTAAATATATAATATGAATATATTATAAATATAAATAAATTACAAGTGAGCATTAAAAAAAACTCATAAGGCTCTCCCTTGGAGGTGCTTTGGCAGATAGGAAGCATCAGTTTCAATCCCTCCTCCTCCTCACCGAGGCAACAATAATAACGTCTGTGACTTACTGAACCTTTAATATGTACCAAGCAGTGTACCAAGTTGCTTTGCACCAACTGCCTTCACACCGACCCTAATGAAGAGGATACTAACAGTATCCCCATTGTACAAATGGGGAAGCTGGGGCTCCCAGCCACTCAGTAACCTGCCCAGGGTCCTACAATAGTGGGAGAGTCAGGATCTGAGCTGGCTCTGCGTGAGCCTCACACCTATGCCCCAACCTCCAGGCCACCCTGCCCCCTACAACGCGGGTGTTTCTTCTCCCCACTCCATTGCAGATAAGATCCTGGTTCACTGCGCCATGGGCCGCAGCCGGTCGGCGACTCTCGTCCTGGCCTACCTGATGATCCACAGGAACATGACCCTGGTGGACGCCATCCAACAAGTGGCCAAGAACCGCTGTGTCCTACCCAACCGGGGCTTTCTGAAGCAGCTCCGGGAACTGGACAAGCAACTGGTGCAGCAGAGGCGACAGGCCCGGCGCGGCGGGGACGCTGAGAAGGAGCTGTAAGGCCCCCTCACAGGGCAAGCAGGATACTCGGGAATGAAGGCGGAAGGCTGAAAACAGCTCTGGCCTGTGACTTCCTTTGTCACAGAAAAGGGACGTGAAACCAAAGCTTGACTCCTTCCACACAATCTTAAACTTCCCAGGGGCTGGTGAACAGAAGGGGTAATTCGTAGCGGCCTCCGGTACGACGCCAGCACTTGGCTTCACAGCAAAATGGGGCAGACGGGCTTCCCAGCGGAACTGGCTACAAGTGAGCACGCATGCGCCGTTTTTCTGTTTTTTTTTTTTTTTTTTGGTGGTGGTGGTGGTTTTTTTTTTTGGTAAGACAGGTGCGGAAAAGGATTTAAAGATGTGTAGACATTGTGCTGTGATTAAATATTTGGCTTTGTCTGAAAGTCACATTCTTTAAAAAATAATTTAAAAATATAACTTTATTTTCTAACCACAGAAAAGTGCCTGCGAGAGCTGTTACAGGAGAGTTTGCACCGCTTGTTAGTCAGTCGGCTGTCTTGGGTGGGGGCTGGGCATGGGGAGGGCGCGCATTTCCTTACCGGTGGCTCCTGCATCTTCCTTTCGATGGAATCCCCAGGCTCAGGTCACCATCCGTAGATGCTGCTCTCTGGAAGCGGCAGAGAGCAATTCATCTGGTAGGGGTAGGGAGTGGCGGTCCCCTGCACAGATGCCCCCCGCTTTGGGCTCCCCTACCTTCCTTAGGGAGCCAGGGCTGTTCAGAATCTTAGCCAGAAGCGCCACTACCCAGAAAAATTCAACAAATTCTGGTAAATTTGAACAAGAGTTTGACTTTATAATTTTGGAAGGAGACAACCTTTGGGGGACCGGAACTTGGGGAAGCTTCTTTTGCTTTGATTCTAGTCAAAGCAACATGAGCTTGTTTTCAGTCCCGGCAGAAAGTATTTGCAAATGTGTTTGCCCTGGAATGAGAGAACCAGGCAGCCTGGTGAGCTCAGGTGTGGAGATGCCCCTGCCCGAGAGCTAAGCCAGTCACCATGACGGCGTGATTCTCATTCTTGAGGAGAAAACAGCAGCAGACACCAAGCAGGGAGAGATGGCTTCTAGAACCAGGAACTGGAAACCAGACAGAACCCAGAGAGAGAGAGAGATGCTGATGGAGATGCCATCAGTCCAGGACCAGAAATCAAAACTGCCTGATAAAGCCCTATGGGGAAAACAGGAAAAGGGGCCCACTAGGGGCTCAGCAGCTTTGTAAAGCCACCGGAGGGTCACCCTGTAACCTTAGGGCAGCTGCCCTGCTTTTGTGCCAGAGAGGGGGGCCTGTGGCCTGGGCCCCTGTGGCTGGTAGGGCTTCCTGGGACTGCCTAGTATCTGCTCTGGGATGGTCACCTTGGCCCATAATGGGTCCTCATAATGACTCTGATTTGGGTGTAAGGGGAGCCATATACACAGGCTTTTGGGAAAGAGATGTAGACCAAAAGCGATTCTAGTGGCCCTGAACCAGAGCCCCCCATCCTCTGCTCTGGGATGGTCACCTTGGCCCATAATGGGTCCTCATAATGACTCTGATTTGGGTGTAAGGGGAGCCATATACACAGGCTTTTGGGAAAGAGATATAGACCAAAAGCGATTCTAGTGGCCCCTACCTAGACCTTCCCATCATTGGATCCCAATAGCCCCCTCTAAACTCAGTTATCTCCTAGGTCTGATCTATTACTTATCCAGAAAGAAAGAAACATTTCCATTTTAATAAAATGTTACTTTTATCCATCATAATGAAGTATTTACATTTAAATGAATCCATATGTGGGAAGGACAGGCCCAGTGCTGGTGTTCCTTGGAGTGCACTTTCGGTGTTCTCTCTCCACCTTCCCACACGTTCCCGCCTCTTTGTGGGGCTGTAAGTCCTGCTGAGGAAAGCAGAAGTTGGAGGTCTGGTCTCTTTAAGATGGGAGCCAGGGGTAAGAGAAAGGAGGAACAGAAGTTTTTTGTTTTTTGGGTTTTTTTTGCGGTTCGCGGGCCTCTCACTGCTGTGGCCTCTCCCGTTGAGGAGCACAGGCTCCGGACGTGCAGGCTCAGCGGCCATGGCTCACGGG
>NC_041233.1:26240083-26248379 GCF_002837175.3 Physeter macrocephalus | reverse complement strand
ATTGCGGTGCATGGGCTTCTCCTTGCAGTGGCTTCTCTTGTTGCGGAGCACGGGCTCTAGGTGCATGGGCTTCAGTAGTTGTGGCTTGCAGGCTCTAGAGCGTAGGCTCAGTAGTTGTGGTGCACGGGCTTAGTTGCTCCGCAGCATGTGGGATCTTCCCGGACCAGGGCTCGAACCCGTGTCCCCTGCATTGGAAGGCAGATTCTTAACCACTGAGCCACCAGGGAAATCCAAGGAACAGAAGTTTTTGCAAAAGCATTTAAATTCTTCAGAAACAAAATATTCATTTGGTCAACAAGTACTTGAGAACCTACCACATGCTAAAATTTGGGTTAGGAGGCCAACGCAAAAATGTATGCTGTGATAAAGTGGAATGAGGGAAGCAGGTACTGAGGTGGAGAAGCATGGGGATGGGATGGGGAAAAACCCACTTTAGATGAGGTGGTTGAAGAAGACCTGAGCAGATGCGATGAGCTGAGACTTGAAGGAGAGCACCTGCCAATTGGGGAGGGAACATTCTAGGCTGAGGAACAGCACAGGTGAAGCGGCACCAAAGTGGCAAAGAGATGTGTTTCTAACTCGAGGTGGTGTGTTTCAGGAGCTGCCCATCAGTGAAGCTGGAGCTTGTGGGTGAGAGGGCAGGTGGACGCAGAAGGGTAGAGAGATTGGACTTTATTCCAAGTGCAAATAAGAACCACCGATGAATTTTAAGCAGCCGAATGGTCTGATCTATGTTTTAAGAAGATCACTCTGGAAAGAAAAAAATATCACCCTGACTGAAGTAGAGAGAATGGACTGTAGGGAGGAGGCAACCAGTAAGGATGGAACTGTTGACAGGAAGGAGGAAGAGGGTCTGGACTAAGATAGTGCCAGGGGACTAGTATTCAAGATTATTTTGGAATTATCTTGGGGAATACACAGAACCTGCTGGGAGGGGCGAGAGAATTGGAAGATAGTGATTCGGTTTCTTGGTGGTGCCTTAATACTGAGATGGGGTTGACAGGGCCAGAAATGGAGGTAGGGGCTTGGACATCACCAGTTATATCATGTCTAAGACATACAGAAGGTGTCTCATGTCATTTCACCTTGAATCTAGAGAGAGCTCAAAGGAAGGTCCACTACTAGAGACATAATCCTGGGCGTTATCTGCATAGAGGTGGTGTTGGAAGTCATTGTACTGGGTAAGGTAATGAGAGAAAACAGAGAGGGAGCCCCAGGCCTGAGTGTTTGTTTGTTGGGAGGCAGATCCAGGAAAGAAGATGGAGGAGGGGGAAGGAAGACCAGGAGTGTGGGTACCAAGAAATTGAAGGTCCTGCTTCATAACATAACAGTACTTGTACTGTAAACCAGTACTGCTTGTTAACAACAAAGTAACCTATATTATGTAGAGCACCTAATAGCTTTAAAAGCATCATGTATTTGTTACCTAAGCCTTTAAATCAGAGATGACAAGTTAGGGCTTTTTCCCAGAGTGAAGTGTTCTAGGACAAAGGGCTGTGATTTGGAGAGAACCAAGTTTGTTTCTGCTCACAGATTTCAGCTGAGTGTGTTTGGGCAATTAGGTTAGCTTGTTTGAGCCTCAATCCCCTCATGTGTAAATTGGAGAAACTGCCCCATTTCCTACATAGGGTGGATGTTTGTGAGTCATTACTTTTGTGATACTATTTGTGACCCATTGCTTCTAAAACGTAATGTTGGCGAGGAAAGCCGATGCCTTCACACCTGGGTAGGCACCGCTTGTGCCGGTAAAAACTAAAGGCTGCAACTGACAACCACTTGTTAAGCCTCTTATAAATGAAAGAACACATTACAGGGTTTACAAGATGGGGCCTGCTGATCAATCTCACCTAATGGTGACTGTTTCAGTCCTGATGAATCCAAGCTCCTGTTCTCCCAGATCGTTGGTGTCACATTTAAGGCTGAGCTGATTTCTCTAAGTGAGAGTAAGGAAGTGTAGCGCAGCGGCGGGGTGATCTGAGGCCACCTCAGATCAGCAGTTTCCCTCCTACACCTAGCCTTTCCCTTCTGTCAATGAACGTTAGGACTTAGGGCCAGCAGAGGGGCTCCCCTTTCTGGCTATGCCGCAATCCCTAGGGAGCCTTTGAAACACAAGGAGTCCCCAGTACTGTTCTTAAACTCTGGTGCGGCAGGTCTGGGGCAGTGACTGGGACTTGTCCTCAAGTTCCCGGGAGGACTATGAGGCAGGTAGAGTGGGGGAAGCCCAGATGCCACACAAACCACAAGCGTGTGGTTACAAGCCATTGCAACACCTGGAACAGAGGACCATCTCAGTTCCCAAAGAAACTTACTTAACCCAAGAGAAGAGACCAAACATGAGAAGGTTTCAAGGTGGGGCCTGTGGGAGGTTCTGCCTGGTTTCCCTTCAGCTGGTTACCAGGTTCCCCCTTCCCCCGCCCCGCCCCTGCCCCCACTTCCAGGCTGGGGCAGCCTCTTGCCTGAGGTGTGGATCCACTGGGCTGCTAAGATCCTCAGCAGCTCCCAAACAGATGCCAGCAGTCGATTCCAACAGGCAGCACACCATCGCTTCCCGCTCTGAAGGGGGATGAGAGGTTTCCTTTCCTACCAGCAAAGCACCTTAAAGCTTCTCTTCTCCCCGTGGTGATGACAGCCCTTGCAGACGCGTCTTCTTGGAAGCCCTCCTCAGCCACCACAGATATTCCCCCCATTGGCTATGCGGTTGTGGGGAGAAGGGACCAAAAGATAAAATCTTGACACTAAGCCCAGACTGCTTCGTAACTGTGGGAAAAGATAATAAGGGTGAGTGCAGAAGGCAAAACCCTGCCGGGCATCCTCCCTCCGTTGGGACCTGTGATTCGGGGCTGTATGTACTGTCCTCCTTTCCACATGGGTGCCAAGTCAAGCATTCATTTCAAGGCCTGTCACTTGAATAAGCAAATGTTTTAACAGTCAGACAGAACTTTCTCTGAATGCCGTAAGGTAACGTTTGTGAACAATGACTTTTTTTTTTTTTTTTTAAGAATCTAAACTTTAGAGTCTAAAAAATAACATCCAATCACTCATTCACAACAGAGCAAAACTTTCACACCTTTTTCAAGAAAATGATTTTTCAAACATACAAGTCCAAATTGGGTGTTTTTTGTATTAATCTTTAAAAAAATGAAGTCTGCTACCACTGGACTAGGCCCTGAGGGGAGTTTATACAGACTGTATAAATGAGGCCGCTGGATATTTGGGCAGGATCCCTTTGCAAATGAAGATCAAAGTCAAAAAGAAAAAAACAAATTCACTTTATTTTAAAGACAATGATTGGCATACAGAAGGTATGCACTAGCATAAAATAAACTTTCATGAAAAGCATTAAAATCCATTATAAATTAATTTATTAAATAGGTATTTGGTATATGTGATGGTTTTATTAGATATTACTCTTATTTATTGCCAACCCCCTCCCACAAAGTCAAAACAAATCAGAAAATCTCTTAACTCCGATTTACACTAAATAATTTATTTTCCCAAAATGTGTATGTGTTCTGAGATGTGACACATGATACAGTTCAATTGGTCATTCTCTATCAATCATAATATGACAGGACACAAGAGGCTAAAAATGGCTCATCATAATTTATTTTATGTTAAAATGTACAGCTTTTTTTGTTTTTTTTTTTGTTTTTTTGTTTTTTTTTTTTTTTGAATTTTTTTTTTTTTTTTTTTTTGAAGTGACTGACTAAAAAGAGAACAGATAAATACAAGAGTGTTGCTGGCTCCTATTTTATACAAGGATTACGCCTCTCCTGCTTGGCCCTTACAGTCACCCTGTACAGGTACAAAGGCTACAAAAAAGGAAGCAATATAAACAGACACAAATAACTTTTTTGCTTTTTTACATGCGATTTGTAAGCTTAGTTTGAGCTATTCACAAGCTACTTCTCTATTTTTCCTTAAAAAATAACTCCAATATTTTATAAAGATAGAAAAATCTACAGATGGAATGAAAATGTAAAGTTAGAGGCATTTCCATAAAATAGCAACTTTACACCAAATTCACTATTTTTTTTTAAATCCTGCCAAGTATTTGGACATATATGAAATGTTTCAAAACCTGACAGATAAACACTGAGATATGCTTCATTCAATAAACAGAAGTCTGCATTTATAAAACAGAAAGCTGCCTTTTTTTCCCCAAAGAAATCTGTCACCAAAATGGAAAAGGGTCTCAACTTTACACCAAACATTTAGCAATAAAACCCTTTTGACTAACCAAATGGGAATAGCTTTTATAGCTCTTTACAGTTTTATAATTAACAAAAATATAGTTTTTTTTTAAACCCTCAAATTAGGGCACCCTAATCAAGGCAAAAAACTTAAGAAATGGCTTACCGTTAGCACAACACTTGTACAGTACTACAAAATGCACTGTCACTAACAAAGACATTAGCGGCATGCTGAAGTGTCACCTCAAACAAAATATACAATAACTGAAATGCTAAAGGCATTTACATGGAGTAGACGGGGAAGAAAAAAAAAACTCTAGGTTCAGTATTAAAACAGATAATTGGGGGGTGGGCCGGGGCACGGGGCTTGATATCCACATTGTTTAATGGAAGCAGGCACAGCAAGTGGCTGCCTCCAAACTGTAGTCCAAAGAGAGGCCTTCCTTTGCAGAGAATTTCATATAAAAGTAACAGAAACAAAGGTACCAAAAAAGAAAAAGGAAAAAAAAAAAAAAAGAAAGAAAAAAGAAAAACAACTTGTATAAGGCTTTCTGCTGCATACAGCTTTTTTTTTTTTTTTTTAAATAAATGGTGCCAACAAATGTCTTTGCATTCACACCAATTGCTGGTTTTGAAATCGTACTCTTCGAAGGTATTTGTGCAGATCAATCCGAGAGTGATGCCCAGGGGTTTTGTGACTGCCCATTTTGCCTACCTTCTCATGTAGGACCCATTGAGAGACTGTTTGGACATGCCCGGGTTCATGTAGCCGTGATGCCCGGGGGCCGTGTACATCATGTTACTGTGGGGCGGGGTCTGCATTGGCTGCTGGGCATATGGCTGGGTTCCCATCATGCCCATCTGCATCTGCATAGGGTATTGGGGCGTTTGATTCATGTAGCCATGATTGCTGTGGTAGCCACTGTTCATCATGGGCTGGGACATGCTGTACCCATTCATGGCATTGAGAGTGTTCATGTTCATGTTCACAGAGTTGACATTGTAGGCTGGGGATGGCATCAAGTTCACACTCATGTTCATGCCTCTCTGCATCGTTAAAGTCCGTGCAGGACCCTGCATGGCTACAGTCTGGGAGCGCCCATAGATTTGCGACTGATGGGTGGCAGCGGCTGGTGACAGAGATGCCGATTTGGTTCTCATGGAGACGTGGCCCTTGCTGGCAATCTGGGTTTGCAGTCTTTGGCTGTGGGAGATGCCAATATTTGATGCAGCCATGTTCCGTTGCAAAAGAGGCGGTGGCAGATTCATCGGAGGAGGAGTCAGGTTGGGGGGTGGGGTCATGGTAGCTTGTGCTTGGGGTCCCCCAGGGACGGAGTGTGGAGACTGAGAAAGCTGAACAAGCCCTGTGTTACTTAACGGTGTGGACAAAGAGGCACTGTTTGCATAGGAAGTTACAGCAGCGGAATGGCTGTAAGGCAATGAATGATCAATAAGTGTATTAGTTAACTGCTGTAGTTTGGCAAGGCTGAAGGTGGCTGACGGCTGTGGGTAATGCCCAGCCCCAAAATCACTCTGACCCATTCGTTCATATAAGCCAAGGTTGGTATTGCCGGTCTCGGGGATCTCAGCCAGCTGCATGGGTGGCGTGAAGTTGGCAGCCATGCTACACTGAGCCAGCTGCTGGCTGCTGCTCGGGGGCCTCTCCACCACGCAGCCTTGAGGAGACTTGACACTGCAGGTCGGGGGAGAGCTGATGCTGGTCTGCTGCAGCATGCTGCAGCTCCCACTGATGTTGGACATCTGCTGGGTGACAGCACAGCTGCTCTGTGTCAGATTGCTGGACGTGAGGTTGCTATAGGAGCAGCTGTTCTGTGAAGAGCCGTTTCCACAAATGCTGCCACCCATAGTAGAATCATAGCTGCTTGGGTTCTCGTAGTTCTCAGTTGTACTCTCGATACTGCCCAGGTCACTAAATCCGCTGTCTACGACTTGCTGTGAGTGATCTGAAACGGATGGGACATCCATCATTGGACTGGTTTCCATGTTCTGCAAAGATGGCACGGAGATGGCATTTTGATCTGGGCTGATTTGGGCATAGCTGTTTTCCAGGGCAGGGACACTTGGGCTGTTGACAGAACGTACTGACTGGCTGGGGTGGGAATGGACGGATGAAACTGGGCTGCTGTGGTCTGACTGTTGGCAGTCGTCTAGAGTGGCGGCGATCTGTGGGCTTTGGTCTGCGTGAGTGTAGTTCTGTAGGCTTCTACAGGCCTCTTGAGTCTCGGCACAATCCTGAAAGGTATCGTCCTGTTCACTGTTCTCCTGGGTCAAGGACTGAACTGCTTGGACGGTCTCAGAGTCGATTTCCAAGGTTGCTGTGTTTCCCTCTTTGAACTCAGAATCTACTTCTTCACTGTTCTTTTGTTCCTGCTCCTGTGCCTGTTCTCCTGCGGGCTCCTCATCAGATTCGGGGGCAGTTTCAGTGGCTCCAGCAAGCTCCTTAGGTTCACTGTTACACGAAGCTGTAAGGTCAACGCCACAGTCCATTAGGACCTCCGGGTTTGAATGACTAGGCTGCACACTAAGGTCTAAAAAAGCCTCCTGGTTTTCTAGTACTTCTTTGAAGGCTTCTCTTGGGCGTTCTTCCTTCTCCGATTCGGCAGACTCCATGTGACTGTCATCTTCATCGTCTGCATCATGCCCCTCATTGTGAGACGGCTCTTCATCCTCTTCCTCCTCGTCTTCATGATCATCCAAACGCACAGGGTCTTCTTTGTCCGTGCAGACTTCTGGCTCCTCTTTCTCCTGACTTTTGGCACCACAGGGGTCTTTTTCTACATTTCCTTCTTCTTCCTCCTCCTCCTCCTCTTCCTCCTCCTCCTCCTCCTCTTCCTCCTCGGGTTTGACTAGATCGTCTTCAGGTTTTTCACCTGGCGACTTATTTGGACTTACAGGTGCACACGTTTCCTCCCTTCTATTTTCGTCCCCAGGCAGCAGGGGTTCCACGGCTTCCTTGACCTCCTCCTCAGTCCTGGTGGGAGCGGGGCTGGTTTTGTCTGCTGGAGTCTCCTTCTGTTCTTCCACTGTTACCTGGTCATCGGGCTCCATGGGTGTTTCTGGCGGGGTGTACAAGTTCAGTTTAAATCCAGTCTTCCTCTCTTTGTTTGGTCTCCACTTAGATAGACCACGCTTTGTTCCTTTTGGCCATTGTTTGCACTTCAGAGGTTCAGGATTGTCTCTACTGGCTTCTTTCAAGTTATTTGCATCATCATCCATATTGTCTTAGTGAGGAGACAGAAAGAGAGAGGAAGGAAAATAAAATCTTAGAAAGCATCACCATGAACAACTTGAATTCATTCTTCTAAATAATTTAGCACATACTGCTTTCAATTTAGCATTTTAAGAGTTGATGCTAACGACACAGTCAAACCTAATACAGAATAATACTGTGGTATAAATGGAGTAAATAACCTAGGCCCGGAAAACAATATATGGTGCACACACCACATACCTCCACACACAACCCACTCTTAACAGAAAGCTGTGCTTTTTATAGGAAGCACATGGATACAGGCCACTATAATAAACTTATTTGAGTTTGACAAACAAGACATTCTCTGATACAAAAGCCTGGAATTCCACAATGTAAAAAGAATCAATTTGAATATTTTCAAATTAGGAAATGCAGGGGAAAGGGTTAAAGTTAGCTCATATCCCAATCACCACTGTACTGTAGAAATGAATAGAACTGACTTGCATATTTATCCTGAGAAAGTGAACTTCAGCTTGTGGACATTTACTGGATTGAAATGATCTCAGGTGACATTATTTACTTTGATTTGAATGTTCTCTCTGGCATAAAAATAAACTATGTACCTCTGAAACAAATGAATAAATAACTAAATAACCAGAACATAAATACATCTGTACCTACTCCAGGATCATCATTTCTGGATGACACAAACTATAATGTAATTACCATGAAATTATTGAACATTTAAAATACAGGTATTCTTTTTATCACTAATTCTATCCACATTGCATGTTTTTTTTTTTTTTTTTTTTTTTTTGCTGTACGCGGGCCTCTCACTGTTGTGGCCTCTCCCTTTGCGGAGCACAGGCTCCGGACGCGCAGGCTCAGC
>NC_041233.1:26235793-26240071 GCF_002837175.3 Physeter macrocephalus | reverse complement strand
CACGAACCCGTGTCCCCTGCATCGGCAGGCGGATTCTCAACCACTGCGCCACCAGGGAAGCCCCCACATTGCATTTTGGATCAATGTGCAAATGTATGGTTTGAATATTAAATAAGAAACAAACCATAACTGTCAAGTTCATTTTAGGTCAGCTAATCTTATTTTTACTGTACCTATATGCATATATGAATATAAATAAATATGTTAAAATATTTATATATTATAAATATATGTATATAAATATAAGCAAGGAAACAAGTAAATATATGAATAAATACAAACATAAAACACCCAAGTCTTAAGATATTTATAAAATTAAAGATTATACTGATCTCCTAGAGGGGTCAATTTAAAGGAAAAGCGTCACAAAGAGAAACAGCCTTATTAGAAACACTATTTTGGAGAACAAAAACAAGATCTAATAATCAGTGTGGAACAGAGATCCCTTTTGCCAGATTGGATATCTAATCCTATCAGTGCAGAACAGGGTAAGCTCTTAGCTTATTTATGTAATAAAAGGATTACACGTAAACTTACCTGAATGTATTACATTCAAATTGGCTAGCTGAAAAGATACGGTGCTGTAGACTGATTCCTTCAGAAGTGCAAAGTACAATCTCCAGTTAACAGACATCTCACTATGTTCATATGTCTATATGTATGGACAGGCAACAGGCATGCCAATGACCTTGGATTCCACATTCTTATTCCACGTGCTACTAGACCTATCAGCATTTGTAGGAAACCCCTCTAAGTCAGAAGATGAGTTTTCCAATAATTATTTTTTAAGAAAGAAGATCCTGAAAGGAATCATGCATAATATGGCAACTTGGAATTTTTAAAGGCAAGTGGCACAAAGTGGAGCATGAAGGCAGTGATGATTCATGTACAGGCTCCCGAGAAGACAGCTAAGAGGTGGAAATAAGGCTCAAATTCCACACCAAAAAATGACCTCTTTCTGCAGTTGTTTTGTATGTTTATTTGTCGAAGGAAACTAGCAAACAAGGCTTGGTTCCTCTATACCCAGGGTGAAATGTCACTGCCTCAGCTAAGTATGTATGTGGCAATAGTATTCTTGTTAATTAAGAAAGTCAAGGAGCTGCTTGCTCATGTTCTTAAAACTGTGGCTTTTCAAAGGCAAGAGTGATAACCTGTGGTTTCCAGGGAAGTGAGATGGCCTGTTCTCTAGACTGAAATAAAGTAAGGTTTTGAGTCATTTCCACTGTAGAGTACAGACTGTCCCACAAATCCTCACGATTCAGCTGGGAGCTCAAGTTCCCAACCTGACAGGCAAGGGATGGTTTCTTTTAAATAGGGCATCAAAGAGGAGTCAATGGTGTTTAATATTTTTTTTAGAAGATGGGGTGGGGTGTCCCTCCCAATAGCAACTGTAAAACAGTAATTTGAAAGGAAGGATAATCTCCTGATTTCCACATTATCCTATATTATCAAAGCTAATAGTGATGGTGTGGGTAGGTTTTAGATGATTCTTGATAAGAACATATCCAAAGACACCACTGATTATAGGATACATCACCAATTTACTAATATTTGTTTTTCAGGAAAAAAGAAACTACTGCATTCAATGCTCACATCAATAATAATATATACCCTGATTTCAGAAATGTTAAATGTGAAAAAAAGTACATATTAGAATCAAGGAAGTGCAATGTGTTTCTTATTGACAGACTTCAAAATTTTTGAGGATAAGCCAATTTCTGGAAAGTAAGATGAACCCACCTAGAGGGATGTTCTGGCCTATGTTAAACTCTAAAGTTGTTGAACATAAAAATCCAATTCCAGGAAGAAGGGATAGAACCTTTTATGAATGAGAAAGGACAGATGAGCACTTACTTCTGGTGGGTCGGTACAGCCTCAGAAATGCCTTTGGGTAGAATTCAGGTGCCTGCTTTTGGGCAATAATAGACAGATATTCACAAGGGTAAGGTTTTTATAATTCCTCCACTTACTTCTACAAGGGTCAGCATTCTTAAAGCAATGATTGTCTTTTCCTTCCTCTTCCTCTGTCTGTCTTTTCTTCCCAGGCTGATGTTGGAATGCTTTTCTCAGCACTGGCTTCCCGCCATCCTCCTCTACTTCAATCTCACAGGTAGGCTCCAGCTGTGGCATTGGCCTCTCTTCGTCTGAGTTGTCAAAGGGCTCGTTCAGTACTTCTGTCGTCTCTGAAATGGTCTCAGTTGTTACACTGCTGTTGATCCTTCTGCGTTTACGACCCCTTTTCTTCTTTAGCACAAAAGGCCTCTGAAATTAATGCCAAACATAATACATCAGAGTTCATGAGAAATTACAGTGTTGAGTCGATATGCACAAAACATGTACTGAACGCGTGTCTGAGACTCTTACACGTAAAAACTTCTGTAATGTCTTTGTACTTAACCTTCCATTTGATGTTTAACATCCCTCTCGGGCTCCTACTACAGAGGCAAGTGCTTTCCAAATAAAACAACTGTTTACTCAAGCAGATGCTTTGAGAGGGAACATCCTAGCAGCTGAACTGTAGATTTTAAAAGCTAAGGTTTGCTTTTCTAGCATATATTTTCCAGTAGTACCTGCTGGCTTCAAACTCCTGTATATCATAGTGATTAAGTCATCATGGACACCAATGTTTCTATAAACGTTTCAACAATCAACTAGCCACTGGGTCACTCATTTTAATACTTGATAACTGTTCAAAGAGCACCTACTCTGTGCAAAGCACTGTAAGATATATGATGGTGTACAAGACTAGCCTCCTTGTTCCCCATTTCATAGGACGTCAGGAATGATGCAAAAGAAGAAAGGGTACTTGAAGAAAGAATTACTCTGTTTACAATGTTAGAGTCATGTATTGGTGGCTGCAGGGATATCACTGATAATTTTACTTTTTTTCTTTTTTTGGCCGTTCTGCAAGGCTTGTGGGATCTTAGCCCCTGGCAGTGGAAGCACGCAGTCCTAACCACCGGACAGCCAGGGAATCCCCCAAAATATTTTAACATAGATGGCATCTAAAGAAAATCTAAAGACATGTGGAAAGTGTCTTATTTACATAAGATGTAAAAATTTTTTTCTAATTGTACTACGGGTTGGCACAAATGACTCTCCATAATTGCAAATATAAAATGTTTTTTTCTTCCAAGCAAAAAGTACTCAATGATACAAAATTCAAATATAAGAAGAACAGGCAGATTTGCTGCTAAGATGTAATCTGTACATAATGGGTCTGAAAAATTATTGAAAATACATTGCAAAGAAGGGTTCAATATGCTTGGTTAAAACTCAAACTCTAAGTAAACTGTAACCAAGAATTATCGTGTCTCACATTTTCAGCTGTCTGAATGTTCACTGAAGTGCACACATAAATCCTGATAGTCACATTCTGTAATTTAACACTTATAATTATTAATCCCCCCAGCTGGCCTGCTCTCTCCCTAATCCATTAGAATTTTCCCAAACATAAGTATAGCCAATACACAGAACTGGTTTTCTTCAGGTTGAGTCCATTTATATGACAGTAGGCATTTATCATGCCTTGGATAATTCTGGTTTTTGATGTTTGTAAAACAAATTTCTTTTGTTGTATACATAATGCATGAATACATTTTCCTTGTAAGAAATCAAAATATTATTCATAAGCCTAAAGTCCATTCTATGGGATGCTCCTTTCCAGCACCTCCCCACAGCTGCCCTTCCACTAGAAGACTGCCAGGCTTAGATGAAGGCACGCCAAGCTGAGAGTCAGAACAGAAGGTTCTTTGACAGACACCACGTAGGGTGGCCTTGGGGCACAGCCTTAACTTGCGCTGTCACTATTAGTCTTGGCTATCCTGCAGTGTCTGGTCCCTCTCTATGTCACAGATAGATACTAAAGACAAAGATATCAGCTCTGGGTTGAGCAGTTACCTAAAGACAAAATCAATTTTTTACTTTCTGCACAGGGTATGTGTATCTAGAGAAACCACCAGGCTACTAAGATATGAGACATTTCAGTAATGTGTACTTGCATAAATGCAAAATAGCATTAAACTGAAGGGCTTAAAATACCGTCTAACAATTCTAGGCCAAGAACAAGAAATAGCATCAGGGGTGCTGGGCTTGGAATCTGAGCACTCATCTGGTTCTGCCTCCATCTCTAAAGAGTTGTGTGATCTTGGACAAGTCTCCTATCCTCTTCTCGGCCTTGGTGTTTTCATCAAAATTCACTGAAGGGTGGTTTAAGTGCTCCCCTGGGCCCTTTTCTGTTCCCATAGCCTGATTTACTCCATTCCCATGAACCAGCAG